>NC_043989.1:31528569-31783569 GCF_902150065.1 Myripristis murdjan
ACCCCTTTATTCTGCTGCTGTTCCTGTGTTCATTTGAAGTGCACACACATTCTCATGTGAATTTTATACACTCCTCACAAAAAGTTAGGGATATTCGGCTTTCGGGTGAAATTTCAGGATGAACCTAAAATGCATTATAACCTTTACAGGTGAACTTAATGTGACCTTCTGTAAACTTTTGAATGCACATGTCCAACTGTTCAATGTTTCAGTACTTTTTGCACAAGTTGCTGTTCTCTAACAAGGAGTTTAACGGCAAAATTCACATCAGGTGTTTGATGCTCCAGCTCATCGAGGTCGTATCATTAGGGAACGGCTGCTGGAGACTGGGGTACCTCAAATGGAGTGGCCTGCACTTTCTCAGACCTGAATCCCATAGAAAACCTATGGGATCAGCTGAGTCGCCGTGTAGAGGCTCGGAGCTCTATACCCCAGAACCTCAATGTCCTGAGGGCCGCCCTTCAAGAAGAGTGGGATGCCATGCCGCAGCAGACAATAAGTCGACTTGTGAACAGCATGAGACGTCGTTGTCAAGCTGTAATTGATGCTCAAGGGCACATGACAAGTTATTGACACTGACATTTTTTGTTGTGGTATACCCACCACTGTTGTTGGCTTTTGTTTCAAGAAATTGTTTGAGATGAGGAAATCACCAGTGTATGCTTCTACTTAAATGCCCTACTTTCATGATATAATATCACTGTAGCGTGAACTTTTTACATTTTCCATAAATTTCACCCAAAAGCCAAATATCCCTAACTTTTTGTGAGTAGTGTATATTTAACCCCAAATGAACTCAAAGCCTACCTCTTGCTCAGGGTCAGCGAGGCGCTGGAGTCTTTGGAGGAAGACTCTGTTTTGTCCATACATCCTCGCCTCCTTCTGCAGCAGGTGGTGGACGTGCTCGACCAGCTCTGTCTCAAAGGCCCTGTTTTTGAGGGCCTGTGGGCGGTACAGAGTCTGATCGCGGCCTCTGAACAGCTCCAGCAGGACGGCACGGACAGTGGACTGCTGCACTTGTGCTGCAGAGTCACTGGGCAGCGGCTGCAGAGCAGACTGGAGCGACGGCAGGTCAAAACCGGATGTGAGGTCCTTCCTCAGAGGTGGAGCTTCAACACCCGTCACCTCAAAGAGAGGTGTGTTGGGGAACTGCTCCTTAAAGGCGACCAGGCTGCAGTCGATGGCGAAGGGGTTTGGCAGCAGTGAGGTTTTGTCGGCTGCTGTCTCAAACTCCTCATAGTCATCGCCTATGAAGTATTTCCCCTCCACCCAAACTACATCCCTGTTGGAGAAGCGGGGCTTGGTGACGAGGCGGCGGTGCTCCACTATGTGCTGGTCTGTAATGAAGGGCAGAGCCTTCTGGAAAACCTTGGTCTTCCGGATCCAAGTTCCATAACACAGGAACATTTCCTCCCTGATGGATTCAGGGAGAGGCTGAGAGAACAGCCTGCTCTCCATGTCATCCATCTCCCTGGGGGCTAAAAGCAGAAAGGAAGAGTTGAATGAGGGGTACTAAGGGGTTGTAATATAGATAAACCTGTGGGACCTGCAAGGTCTTTTGTTATGAGTGATTAAAAAATCATGGTCAAAATTGCCTGTGCTGCTAAACCTCAACTAAAGTCCAACATCTCTGTGGATGGCAGGATGATGTCACCAAAGACTGTACATCCTGCTTTTCACCATTAGATAGATAGATAGATAGATAGATAGATAGATAGATTTTTTATTGTCATTGCACAATCATATACGTATAATAATGCAACGAAATTAGGGCTCAGTCCTTTCGGTGCAGGGGAGAATAGAAAGCATCGTGCATCTTGCTAGATGAATAGCCAAGTCCAGTAATAGATGGCTGCAGCCATGTCTCTGATATCAGAAAAAAATTCAACAGTCACGGAAACACTTGGATGTGCAAGCACAGTTCGTCATCCCGTGTTCGCCATGGACCTGGCGCTGGAAAATGCTGGGAGGCGGCGGCCCAAAGGGCTGTCCTTTCAGCCGTGTCAACGCGCCGGCCCTGCAGCCTCGGCGTCCTCCGGAATGTCCTGGCAGCGATGAAAGTCCAGTGAAATTGGCATCCCGCAGCGCAATCCCAAGCTCAAAAGGTCCTGATAACTGTTGTTTCCTTTGCTTGTTTACGTTTCCTCCTGGACTTGTCACTGGAAAGAACTATCCGCGGAGACCCCGGTGTTCTAACGGTGTCCTCCGGAATGTCCTGGTAGCGATGAAAGTCCGGCGAAATTGGTACCTCGCAGCACAATCCCAAGCTCAAAAGGTGCTGACGACTGTACGCGTACATTGGCCAACATAAGGTGGTGTTTTAAGCTAAAAACACAACCGTTCACACATACAAAAACATAGAATACGGCACCGAGAGTGGAGAGCTGTAGCCGCTGCGTCTATGCGCGCTGCCATTAGACGTCAGACCCGCAGACCCTTGGGTTTGGGGGTTAGCTCTTCTTTAAATTAACAGCAGTGAAATAGTAAATGAGCTTCTAAGTCAGCTGAAAACCAGGTAGTCATCACAGTGTGAAATGTATGCAATCTGATGACAAATTTAATATCAGTGCTCTCTAACTTCCAGTCATTCAAACATGAATCTGGATGGAACTGTGGGATTCATAGCAACAAATGACCCACAGCTTCTTCCTTTTGATTACCTTGGCTGGGGGCGGGGCCTCCTGCCAGTTCGGCCTGCCTGATTGGCTGATCCATGGTGAGGACCGCCTTGATGATGGCGTGAGGGATGGCACAGAGGAGGGCGGGGTCCCTCTGAATGAAGCGCTTCCTCATCTGTAACGCATGAGACATTTGTATCAGACACAAATCTTAGATGCAGAGTCATAAATACCAATACCTGTGATACTGCTGTATTTAGGACTGGGTCAGCGGTACAAATGGTAATGCTTCCTTGCAAAATATGTTGTGTCAATTTTGCAGAAGAAGACATTTTTGGCCCATCACAACACTATTACAGAGCATTTGTCTGTCAGTCAGCTGAGACCAGTTCATTCATGATAAATATGTTTTCATAAAATTGTATGTTGTGTGAAACTGAAAGCCGCCCTCCAGCCACTGATTAAACCCTTAAAAAGTCATCTCTGTTCCATCAATACTATATATGGAATTTTTCTGATGAAAAAATCATCCCCTCATGTATTAAAATGGTTTAGCTATGATTCACTCATTAAGTATGCGTGGATCTATGAATCTGCAGATCAACTCCAAATGAGAAAACATTTCTGCTCGCAGGAATTTGAGACCAGAACGTCCAGATGTTGGCATGTGACTGATGTTCAGATGTACCTGGATGGTCGATCCAAAAGTCTCCATGAGGTCACTCTGGAGCAGCGCGACGGCCCTCCTGATGTTCCATGGAGGAGGAGGGAGGCTGGTATCCACGGCGACACCAGGAACTCTCCTCAGGGTCTCCAGAGTGACAGCGCTCATCTGGAGGAGGAGAAGAGACAGAGGACAGAGGAGAGAAGGACAGAGGACAGAGGAGTGGAGCAGGGTGGAGGAATAAACAAAGAACAGAAAAGGGTTGCATAAAAGAACGGAGTGAAGAAATGTAGAAGAGAAAAGAAGACCGGGAGAGAGATAAAGACGATTCATTAATAATGCTGAATCAAAGCTGACCAGATGTGATAGTGCTACAGATGTTTGAAAACACAAAAAAAAAAAAATTAAAAAAAATGATATTGAGAAGGATTTGATATTCTCACAACTGAAAAAATCTGCTATGAATTTTAACAGTTGTCCAATAGGGCTGTCGGCTGTGTAGTAACCTGACTTCTGCACAACACAACTGATGGTGCCAACCCCATTGATAAAGCAAGAAATTCCACTAATTAACCCTGATAAGGCACACCTGTGAAGTGAAAACCATTTCAGGTGACTACCTCTTGAAGCTCATGGAGAGAATGCCAAGAGTGTGCAAAGCAGTAATCAGAGCAAAGGGTGGCTATTTTGAAGAAACTAGAATATAAAACATGTTTTCAGTTATTTCACCTTTTTTTGTTAAGTACATAACTCCACATGTGTTCATTCATAGTTTTGATGCCTTAAGTGAGAATCTACAATGTAAATAGTCATGAAAATAAAGAAAACGCATTGAATGAGAAGGTGTGTCCAAACTTTTGGCCTGTACTGTATATACAAATTTCCCATTTCATATTAAATGTTTCCCCGTCAATTAATGTGCTACTATTAAATATGTGCTACTGTCTCTTTAAGAGGCGAGCTACATTGTAAACAGTAGACGCGAGCCGGCTCAGCTCAAAAGACCAACTGACAGAGACCAACGGAAAAGACCGAAACTACACGGAAACAGTCAGCACAAGATCCAACGAAACACCTGTAAGAGAAATGATTCATTTTAAAACAGAGAATCTACCCTAGTACACCCGAGTGGCGATTAATGAAACTGTTGAAGACGGTTTTGGTGAGTTTTCATTTTTTTTCCTTCTGTCTTTTAACTTGAATGAAAGTGTTACACTGTTACAAGCTAGCAATGTAATTGGTCAGCCAAACCCATTGCAACATGATTACCGGTATATGTATTTCTAATAAGTTTTGTTTGTTGTGCTGTCATAAAGTGTTGCGTTCACTTGAATAATCCCTGTAGTCTTATGTTATGTTTGATTATTTTATTTTGAGTATGATAGTAATGTCTTTTTAGACGCTATCAGGTAACCATGGCAACACACTCAGCAGCGCCATGTAACTTATATTGGAAAAGTAACCAATTCCTTTCAGTTGACAAGACATTTATTTATTTTCTGTATTGTTTATGGCCTCTCGTTTATGAAACTGAACTTAATATTAATGTGAACATTCTGAATTTTGAATAATTTGAATGTATGTTTTGTTTACTTTTAATGTGAATGTGAATGGGTATTTTAATGTAATGTGAAGAAAAACTGTTAATGAAAAAAGTCACAATGACGAAGAAAGAAAGAAAGAAACTTAACTCAAAAGAAAGAAACAGATATAAATTAGAATTAAATAGCTGGAAATTAGATTAAACAATTACATCTAATTACATCTAATATCTAATATATGTATCCTGTAATATCTAAAATCTAATATATAACCTGTAAACACATCAATAAGATATTTTAACTCTTCAGCATAAGAGAAGGTATCAGAAAGTGTTCAAGAATATTGATTGTATATATTTATTGTACTTATTTAATTTATTTATTTTCCATATTTATTGATCTATATAATATTTATTCTTCTTCAGTAAACTGCTGGATTATATATATATATATATATATATATATATATATATATATATATGTGTGTGTGTGTGTGTGTGTGTGTGTGTGTGTGTAGTCTTGTTATTTCTAGTTTATTTGACCGCTCTCCTTGAACCTAGATACTGGTCCAGTAGCCACATAATTGTATTATTGTATTAATAGTGGCAAAATTGCTACATAGTACTATCAGTACTATCAGTAGTAGTAGTTTGAGAGGCAGCAACACTCACATGGAGGCACAGCCTCAGCAGCTGCTGCTGGTCCAGCTGTGTGGAGGCAGATCCGTCCAGTGGGCGGAGCTTCAGCACCAGATGGATCAGCAGATCCTCCACCAGCTCAGTGCTGATGGAGACTGTCGCAGCCAGAGGGGGGCGCTCTGCTCCACACACCTCCCACTGGTCACACACAACCTGGTTAGTGTCTGCTTTCATTTCATCACCAACTCATAAAAAATGTTCTGCCTTTCCCCCGTAACCTGTACTTTATATTTTGATTGAGTTCTCTGATAAAAACAGTGTCACCGTTGGAAAACTTACATTCTGAATGCACTAAATTCTACTAAAAATATAGCTAATAAAGTAAGATGAAAATTAAAAAAAAAATAAAATAAAAGCATTCAATTCAATTCAATTCAATTCAATTCAATTCAATTCAATTCAATCCTCTAGCTTACCAGTGTGTTCTCCTGGTTGGCTGCCAGCTGATCTGGGACCAGCTGGGCAATGCTCAGAGCTACCAGGTGAACAACATACCGCTGGACGATGTGAGGAGAGACACATGCAGCTCTGTCCAGCACAGCTCTGGGGCCTAAAGCCTGCTCCAGGGTGTCCAGAACAGACTCGGCCACCTGCACATTAACACAAACAACTAATTTGCATCACGGTCTTGTAAACCCATGAGAGTTTTGCACTTTAGTGCATGACACACACACACACACACACAAATATCAGATCTTTATGTATTTACCTTGTGTGTGTCCAGAGGGAAGGAGTGAGGCTGCAGACTGTCCCCAGACTGAGGGGAGTAAGATGTGATCTGGAAAAACACCAACATGATATGATTCTGATTCTGATGATGGAGATGTTGAGTTTCAAAAGTGAGCAAGTAAGTCAGTAAATAAGTGTTTATTAATTTGTCCATGTTCATCTCATTGTTTGTGGCAGTCTGACCACACATCACTAATAACGTTACCTGCAGCAGCAGCTGGGAGATGACTTGTTTGAGGGAGGAGCTTTGGACCAGCAGCTGCCAGGACTTGGTCCTGGTGTGGCTCTGGGCCTCAGCCCTATCCCCTTCAGACAATATCTGAGATGAACCAAAGTCCATGTTGTCTCCAAGGAAGCCTGGAGACCATGGAAAATGAATTACACTGTGGTATAATTGAGTGTTTATCCAATTTATCAATGTATAGTTAAATACAACTGCAAGGAAAACACACCAAGAGTTTCACAAAATGTTTGAACCCTCTAAGAAACTCAACAGGAGCCTTGACTAATGGCTTTAATCCTTAATTTAAAAAACTCCTACCTTTGCAGGCTTTTGAAGACAGAAGGTGGTTCATGTTGTGCGAATTCGGTGAATTCAAATACGATGCAAGAAGAGCCAACGAACAGCCAAAAGAGCAGTGTCGCAGACGTGCAGTGTACCCAGAGAACCTGTGTAGACTAAAGACCTCCTGTCTGTCCTCACCTGAGGTCTCTGTCTCCAAAAGTTCTAAAGTGTGGAGCTCACAGAGGAGCTGTGTGACGTCACAGGGCCGAGGGCCGGTAGGCCTGGAGACGCCCGGCAACACCCGGCAACGCCCGGCCTGGACACATACTGGAATGTTACTGCTACTACTACTACTACTGCTACTACTACTACTACTACTACTACTGCTACTACTACTACTACTACTACTACTACTACTGCTGCTATTACTACTGCTACTAATACTACTGCTACTACTACTACTACTACTGCTACTACTACTACTACTGCTACTACTACTACTACTACTACTATTGCTGCTACTCCTACTACTACTACTACTACTACTACTACTACTATTGCTACTACTACTACTACTACTGCTACTACTAATACTACTGCTACTACTACTACTGCTGCTATTACTACTGCTACTAATACTACTGCTACTACTACTACTACTACTACTGCTACTAATACTACTGCTACTACTACTACTACTACTACTACTGCTACTACTACTACTACTACTACTACTACTGCTGCTACTAATACTGCTGCTAATACTGCTACTGCTACTACTACTGCTACTACTACTACTACTACTACTGCTACTACTGTTACTATTACTGCTACTACTACTACTACTACTACTGCCACTGAAACTGTGTTTGTCACTTCAATATCAGCAGCAGAAAGATGTTTAGAAAGATCTTAGAAGTACAAAACATTTTCTGAATGACTGGCCTACAAAACTTTTCAGTATGACTCATCGTCTCTGCCTGCGTTGGCTGCAGGAGCCCAGAGTGACCTCCAGATGGCGCTCTACTCTGAATGCAGCAGCTTGTGCCACTATGAAACAGAAAGCTCCTCATATGCCTTTACTTTTTCCTTACATGCTTCCCCTGAACACACCCCACACTCCTTAATGAGACCCTCATTTCAAGACCAAAGCCCTTAATTCTATTTAAATTAAGTATAAAATCAAGACAACCCACCTCTTAATGTAGGAACAATTGGAATAAAATATTCCATTTTTCAACTACTGACTTTTTAAAAACCCCTGAATTTAAAATTCAAGTTAAGGTGTATTTTATATGGCAAATTCTGGTTTTGATTTTGATCGCTATGTGGAAATGACTGTTCAGCACCTCAAAATTTTCTTAATCCACACAGAACTCCTTATTTTTTTTGTCAGCTAACAGTGAACAAACCGCCTCTGGATATCAGAACGGCAAGATCACTTGGTATTTTTAAAAGCAAAGTACAGACCCATCCCTTTAACCTGGATTTTATTTTGGAATAACGTTACAGCCTTAGTTTTTCAGTTTTGTCACTGGTTTTCATTTTTATTTCATCCTTGTGTTGATTTTAGTTCATTTTTATTTTAGAATATTGACTTTTATTTATTTGTTTTTGACATTTTATAGTTTTTACTGTAATTTTTAGTCTAGCATAATTTCTATTGATGTCTATTTTTTTTTTTTATTTATTTTGTTCATGTTCTTATAATCTCGAAATGTGAAGCACTATATAGAGGCTATTTAAATAAAGTTAAGTTGGGTTCAACCAGCTGGCCCAAGTTTAAATACAAACTAGTGCAATGTTGGCTTCCTAATATTAGCAAATGTCATAACCTTAACCCTGACCTTTTCCTAACCTTAACCAAGTAGTTTTAGTGCTAGCGGGTTAGCTCGTGAACAGCTAGCTCGCTCAGTAACTAGTCCTTTGGGTGGGATCAGTGGGTTGGAGCAGAAAACCTGTGTGAGTTTTCCAACAGTTTATCTCATTTTGGGTTCACCGGCTGTATATTTTGTAAGCTGTCTCATTGCCAGCTGCGCATTTGTGAGTGATTTTATGTTTGATTGTGTAATGGAGTGATTTTGAGTCAGACTTTTCTTCGTAAAAAAACAAAAACAAAAACATGCATGTGTGCCTATCGCTGTGTGCTCATGAGAATCTCCCTGGACCCTGCTGGTTAACCAGCAGCCTGATGGCTCTCGCTCTCTTTTCCTTCAGCTGCTCTTTTTCCTGCTGGTCACTGCTAAGAACCAGTGTGATGTAAGGCGTCCTGATGACGGCTGGATGACTAGAACATTCACCTTTTTCACTGTATACATCTCTCTATTTGCATCCCAGTAGCCTCTCCATGTGTTTGTCACTGACTAGGAGTTGTGTTTTTTTTTTTAAATTCTATATTGGTGGAGCTTTTAGGATCATTTCTATATTTGGAAATACGTTGCGTCGGTGTATTGCCTATTTTGGGCTTGAGCAGGACTTGATTTACCTCAGTCTTGGTCTTGAACTCGTCTCAACAGAATTAGAGCCAAGTGATATGGAAAACATATCAAACATCACAAAAATCTTTGACCAAATACCCTGATATCCATATTGGGACAGTTGTATAGTGACTACTGGACCTTTCAACACACAAGACTTTTGAATAAACGGTCATAAAATAATGTAGTTATGATGACCAAGCAGGTCAAGAGAAATGACACAACAGTGAGAAAAGTCTAATAAGTGCAGAAAATTGCATCTTAATGCTGCATTTTTCTTTAAAATGACCTTATTGCAATGTTTGTATATTTCAGAGCAGTTCATTGCATATTTTTTATACTTTTTATACACGTTAAATTCATAAATAACAAAAATAAAATAAAGAGAATTAAGAAATATACATATACATACATACAAGCATACATACATACAGTACAGGCCAAAAGTTTGGAGACACCTTCTCATTCAATGCGTTTTCTTTATTTTCATGACTATTTACATTGTAGATTCTCACTGAAGGAACCAAAACTATGAATGAACACATGTGGAGTTATGTACTTAACAAAAAAAGGTGAAATAACTAAAAACATGTTTTATATTCTAGTTTCTTCAAAATAGCCACCCTTTGCTCTGATTACTGCTTTGCACATTCTTGGCATTCTCTCGATGAGCTTCAAGAGGTAGTCACCTGAAATGGTTTTCACTTCACAGGTGTGCCTTATCAGGGTTAATTAGTGGAATTTCTTGCTTTATGAATGGGGTTGGGGCCATCAGTTGTGTTGTGCAGAAGTCAGGTTACTACACAGCCGACAGCCCTATTGGACAACTGTTAAAATTCATATTATGGCAAGAACCAATCAGCTAACTAAAGAAAAACGAGTGGCCATCATTACTTTAAGAAATGAAGGTCAGTCAGTCCGGAAAATTGCAAAAACTTTAAATGTGTCCCCAAGTGGAGTCGCAAAAACCATCAAGCGCTACAACGAAACTGGCACACATGAGGACCGACCCAGGAAAGGAAGACCAAGAGTCACCTCTGCTTCTGAGGACAAGTTCATCCGAGTCACCAGCCTCAGAAATCGCAAGTTAACAGCAGCTCAGATCAGAGACCAGATTAATGCCACACAGAGTTCTAGCAGCAGACCCATCTCTAGAACAACTGTTAAGAGGAGACTGCGCGAATCAGACCTTCATGGTCAAATAGCTGCTAGGAAACCACTGCTAAGGAGAGGCAACAAGCAGAAGAGATTTGTTTGGGCCAAGAAACACAAGGAATGGACATTAGACCAGTGGAAATCTGTGCTTTGGTCTGATGAGTCCAAATTTGAGATCTTTGGTTCCAACCGCCGTGTCTTTGTGAGACGCAGAAAAGGTGAACGGATGGATTCCACATGCCTGGTTCCCACTGTTAAGCATGGAGGAGGAGGTGTGATGGTGTGGGGATGTTTTGCTGGTGACACTGTTGGGGATTTATTCAAAATTGAAGGCACACTGAACCAGCATGGCTACCACAGCATCCTGCAGCGACATGCCATCCCATCCGCTTTGCGTTTAGTTGGACCATCATTTATTTTTCAATACTCACTGAAATTCCTCCTGTTCACCAAATCACTGCAAAACAGCATCTTTAAGGTCTTCCCCCAGACAACACGTGTACATTAGTACTGATCAGTTCTACAATAAATACATCAGCCTGCATCACATCATATCTGTCATGTCAGAGGAAGATGACACTGGCTGGAGCAGGCCGGAATCAGCCCCGCATGCTGGTCTCAGCCTTGTAAAGTGTAGTGTGTGTGCGTTGGGTGTCGAGCTGTCCAACAGGCAGACAGCAGTGAAGGGTTAACTGCAGTTTAATTTCTCTGTGGCTTGCTCTCTGGCCTCGCCGTCGCTCGCAGTCTCTCTTAATGAAGCCACAGGCAATAACCACTAAACACACTGTCAATGAGAAAACCCATCCAGCCGTCACTCACTTTCCCTCCCTCCCTCCATTATTCATTGTCTCTCGCTCTCCTCTCCCCCGTCTTCCTCACTCACTCTGTCTCTGATTGAGACGGCGGCAGGTGTGTATCTTTATTATGTCGGAGTCTCGGCAGGAACCTCCAGCACACACTCACACAGGCTGACACCGGAGGAGTGTGTGGAGGGACACGATGTTCTCTGAAAACTCCAAGCAAACACACACGCACACACACATGCTGAAGCACCGTCCCGACCTCACATCAGTTTAGCACCTTTATGCAGAACAGAGCAACCTTTTACACTCAAATTACTTTTTTATGACCTAAATCCAGAATATGCATAATATTAAGTGGTATCAAACTGACTCATATGAGAATTGAGTATACAATTTCATTGTAAGGACAAAATTCACTTTATTTTTATTTTTAGTCATTTATAGTAATGTACAGCAAATTTCTTGTAATTTTTTTGTTTTAAAAATATATTTGTAATTATTTGAAATATCTTTCTATTAATTGAAAAATGTACCAAATTTCTGGTAAATTTAAATGTTGATGGTTTTTTGTAAATTTTGTTTTCATTTTATTCTTTTTTTTTTTTTTTTTTTTGAATTTTCTGGCCTGTCTGTAGTAATTGTCTTTTAAGTTTTGTTGGTTTTTTTTTTCAAATTTTTTACTAGTTTTAGGATCATTTCTTGCTAAATTGCTCATCACCTTTGTATGCCTCTGTGCCAGCGACAGCCATGGCCACAGGCAGGGTGTTTTCAGGTTGTCCATCTGTCCATTCCCATGTCCATCCATGTCTGTCCCATTCTCGTGCACAAGTCGTTCTCTGGAACGACTTGTGGGAATTTCTCCCTGTTGAATTGAATTCCTTTTGGAATTTCTTCTTTGGCACAAACGTCCCCTCGGACTCAAGGCTGAACTGATTCCATTTTGACGGTCAAAGTTCAAGGTCAAAGATCAAGGTCATTGTGACTTCAACACATATTCGATCTTTCATGCATACATAGAATTATGACAAAATTTCACACAAATGTCTAATACGATAACATGACAATGTGACGAGTGTGTACATCCAAAAGCTCAAAGGTCAGCTTCACTGTGAATAATGGTCTGCGCAAAACAATTTTCTGGCCATAATTCAACACCATAACCCAGGAAGGGAAGGGGGAGATTGTGACCATATTTCACACTGAGTCAGATACTGAATTGGTCTCTTGCTGTAAAGGGCACAAGTGTTGTGAGTTCAGTCCAGTTTTTTTTTATTGATTTTGACCCCAAGGTAGTCGTATGAGTCCACCTTCTTCACGTCCTGTCTCTGGAGCCTCCTGCTCCTAGTCTTTTTTAGCTTGGTGATTTTGAGCTTCAGGTGGTTATCGTGGCACCATGTGATGAAGCTCTCCATCAGTCCTCTGTACTCCTCTGTCAAAACAGTCTCTAAGTGAAGACAGCAGCTCTCTCACTGGAAATTATTCACTGCAATCATACATGTCACAGAAAGTACATTTACTAGCTTTCATTAAATTCCTTCAAACTCTTCACCACAATGTTATATGAGTCTGGATAGATATGGATGTAGACTGCAACTTGACTGAATGGTGGAAGCATACCACCCCAAGGTATTTTTAGTTTTCCATGTTTTTGGAAGAAATCCAAGTGCATTTGCTCAGGTTTCAAAGGGCTTTGGGGGGGGGGGGGGGGAGATTGAATCAATGCTTTTTGTTTGCAGGGAGGGACATGTTCTTCATGGTGGATTCCCAGGATGATCACTAAGTGGAGGTCAGTCTATCCAACCTTTTATTTACATCAAACATTACAAATATTATATTCATCACTCCAGACGATAAAACCATCATGATTTGAACATCACACTCTTTTAATACCGGGGAATGCAACTGCATCCATTATACTGTGTTCAAAGCTGTGAAATAATGAAGATGCTTTCAGGAGGAAAATGACAGTCGGCCTGCAATTGAAAAGGCATTTGCAAACGGTCACCTGTCTGCTCATGCCTCCTCTTGTTGCTTGTGTGTGTGTGTGTGTGTGTGTGGGAGGTGGGCTTGTGAGTGGAGGAGTGATGGTGTCATTACTAGAGGGCCCTTTCTCGCCACAGCAGATTCAATGATAAAGAAGATAAAGGTAGGATTTACATGCTGTAGGCTGAACCGCACATAGCCCTGATCATGAGACACTGAGGGAGGGAGAGATGTACACATAATGTTGCCTACACACACACACACACACGTTTGTATTGCTATATTTGTGCGGACCTCTGTTGACACCATTCAAGGGATGATAGACCTGGTTAAAATGTGGATTTTCTTGTTTAGTATTATTCTGATTGAAATCCTTACCACTGCAACCCAACCTTCTGTTGCTTCATGTTCTCTTCCAGCCCCCACCTTCGTGTATCGTCACTGAACACTGCCATTTTTTAACCACTTGTATGGTGTAGAAATTAGAAACACTTGACATCATGCAACAAATGATTTTTTTTTTTTTTTGGAGGAGGGCAAGTTAGTTTTTGGTGCTGCATCTTCTCCAGTCTTCTTCCTTCTTCTTCCAGCAGGATTCGGGATTTGGGATTCGGGACAAGTGCTCATACTTGGGGATGTCTGCTCACACTACCTTACTCAGTGCTGATCAGAGGCGTGGCATGAAAAATATCTCCATGTCCCCATCAGATAGCTGTGTGAAATGCTAACCCTTTAGAAGACATGTTATATAGCCTAATCGTTGCTGATTAGTGTCCGTTTTTTACATTAGCAAAGTGCTACAAAAAAAAAAAAAAAAAAAAAAAAAAAAAAATTACCAAGTCCCCAAGTCTCGCAGGAGGAAGGATCTTTTGCCACTGAACGTGAATTCTTTAAATACCCTTAACAAGCTTGGTAGATTGAGACATGTCATTAAAATGAACTAACCATTAATCCTTGGAGCTACAACAAGCCCTTATTTTCTCACTTTAATGATAATGCTCGTCACTTCTAATTACTTGACATACTGTCAGCTCCAGCGTTAGCATGCACACAGGACAGAGCTATCTATCACACACAGAGATGATCCTCTTGCCAGTGATTGGGTGAAATGGCCAATGAGAAAACTTAAAAATAGGCTATGGGAGTAGTCCTTTAACCTTAGCCTTTATCCTAACCAAAGCCTAATCCTGAATCTTATTTTAACCTAAACTCAAATCTAATCCTATTCCTTGCAGAAGTGATGACAAAAATGACCTCATTTTGAAGGATTTTTCTTATCTGTCCTTCTTTGTGAGGACATTTGATCCTCATGCACACACCTACACATGCACACGCACACGCAAACCAGGAGAGATCTCTATTCCCCCCATAAAGACTGATTATATCCACTATAAATATGAATATAATCAAAAATAATATGCTGTCGAAGGGTTAGAAATCAAATTTCCTGGGGCGTACAGAGAGGTTCATTTCCCCAGTCCTGCCACTTCATTGCGGTCCAGCTAATCACAGCTCCAGCTGACAGGCTGCAAGACATTACAGCTAGACTTTATCAAGGCCAAATGCACACAACCCTATTAGAGTTCCAACAGAACAGCTTTATTGCACCACAGTGGTTATTGGTGGGAATCAATGACAAGTATCTGTATCAATTCCCTCCCCTTTATTTGACTCACTCTCCCTGTAACCTCTCCCCTTGCTATTAAACTCCCTGCCACAGCAGTGATCTCATCACCATAGACTAATAGTGCAATCCTCTAAAGCAGGGTCTAATATCAAAGTGAGGCACAGTTACACTCATATAAAATCCATTACCGTTTGCCTCGTTCTTCACCGACCAACAATATTGGACAAATCAGTATAGTGGTGCGAATTGTGTTAGCTCACCATGGGTTAATGTATTATGGGCCGAATACAGTTGGAGACATCCCATTATATAGCAGGCATGAGTCGGGGCCTGGCATGGGACGGCGATGCGCCTCCGACAGCTATTTGCCATTACGGAAGCTGTTGGCCCGTCGAGGCTGTTATTCATGAAGCGGAAAGGGCACTTACACCCAAGAAAAGGAGGGTTCTTCAAGGATCCTTTGGTTTGGCGTATTAGCTGCACATACAGTCAAACAACTCCGGTTAGTTAAAGCCGCACTTTCATGTAAAAATTCACCCCTCTTTCCAGCCTGAATTATGAAGTGGGGCTGCAACAGAGAGAAGCAGCCTCTTCAAATACTCGTTTTTTTGGAGACTGCCCTCTGCTCACCTCACATGTTAAGTGACGAGAACATGACTGCAAATCCACAAGAAATATCTAAAGAGAGACTTTCAAGTGAATATAAAGAGGCTGGAGAGTAGAACTCCATTCCTTCCCAAAACAGTCTCAATGCTTTACTGCTTTCAAGTCAAGGTTCTTGCTAAAATCAATACAACCATGTCATCAGTAATTACTGTATGTCAAATGTTATCAGGCATACTACACGAGCCTTGGCAGTAGCTGTTTCACAACTGCTGGGTTTTTCCCATACATAATGTGTTGTACCATTGCTGATGGCGTGTTACATTTAGTGTTGTGCATGAACGTGCTAAATGAAAAGCGCTTATTGAACATGCTTATGTTTTTGGTGAATGGTGAACTGAACACGTCTGTTGGAAGGTGAATGTGAACGTTGTGAACTATGGTGAGAGTTAGAGGTCAAGGATTTACAGCAAGCGGCATGCAGCACGGGTGGAGCATGTTCAGACAACACAGCTCCCGGCAATGCTGAAGCCCATCCACATGAATGTTTGAATGAGTTTTATGAAAAAAATTGTGTAAATTGTTCCGTTCTGGTTTTGAAAAAAGAGTCATAACATCAGCCACGTCAGCATCTAGTATATAGTGATTCATTTAATTTGGGAAGAGGGCAGCAACAATGATTAGGGGCTGGGGACGGATGGTAGAAGGAGGTTCTATTGAAAAAGAATAGCTCGGAGCAGCTAATTAAAAAAAATGGGCAGAAATGAACTGAACTTTGAGCTTGTTCTTGTTAAGCGTGAACTTCCACAAAAATCATTGCACCCTGTACCCAAGGACTACAGAAGCAAATAAGCTGAAAGCTACACTGTAGAAATCTTATTGTGCATGATTCCTAAAAAAATAACCTGTTAAGTAAAAATCTATCCATTATAAAATGATTTCCAGTACATACAGGCTCCCCCACCGCTTTCATTTCCTAACAGGAAACAGGGAAAGCAGTTCCTGCCTGTTTGAAAGCAGTGAATTATTTTTTACATTAAGTTTCATGTACAATTTTACCAATCTCCAACAGAACACTGCCTGAGTATGCAATTTAAGATTATTTAACAGTTAGCTCCACAGCCGCTGAAAATTTAGGGACCACGGATTATGGGCCCTGTTCTCTGAAGAAGAAAAGTTGTTTGAGTGCATGGATTACAAATCGGAGGGCACATTTTACAAATCGGTGAGCAAGGATTCATGATTCGAGGGCATGGATTATGAATCTGAGAGCATGGTTAATAAACCCTGTGCACAAATTTCTAAATCAAGAGTACAGATTTACAGAAGGGTCTTCTTTTTTTCTCAACTGATCCCCGGGGGCCTCTGTAGTATTGAGATGGCATGTTAGTTTGTATCACTCAACATTGTGTTGCAGTGTTAACATGGAGCCTATCACAAAACTATCATAAAACATAAAGATTACTATCACTCAACATAGAGTATGCTTAAGTATTAGCATGGAGCCTAATATCACAAAACATAGTGCATGCTAAATTGTTAAAGATAAAACATGTTCTAATAGAAAAAGTGATGTTAGCACTCCCAGAGTTGCCATGGCTCATTCACACATGCACCAGTTTTCTTTATGTTTGGCACCTCATAGTATTCCAAAAATAACAAAAGTCCTAGAGCCCTGGCAAAGTGAGAAAATGTGTTTGCTCTGAAATTAATCTGCCGCATGTGTGAATGAGCCACATCAACCCTGACAGTACTAACTTCACTTTTTGAGTTAAAATATACTTTTCAACAAAATGTTGATGGTGTGTGTGTCTTTCATGATTCCAGACACGACAGTGTTAGTCAAAACAGAGCAATGTACATAACATCTATCTATCTATCTATCTATCTATCTATCTATGGACAATGCTCAGCTTTTCTTGTTGTCACAGTAATAGAGGTGTTCATTCACTTCTATGTTTGGCATTGAGCTCATAGTTAGTGCTGCTGTTGTACACCTCTCAGTGTAACGTAGTCCAGTAGCAGACCTCTGCAAACTACAACCTCAATAATAAACACAGAATTAAAGTGACACATTCTCCACAAAGTCATCAAAAACTGAACATTATAAACTTTGTTAAAAGGTAGAATTTATGGCAGAGCTGTTGACTTGAACTGTATTAGATTCTATGGGTATATATGAACAATTCACAGATTATGTTTACAATTTTTACAATTATATACTCTTGTGTTTAAATGATTGTGAAATGATTCACAAGAATTTAAGGAGCCATATAATACAGAATTTCTGTCAGATTCTGTGTGTCTATCGTGTTTAATATTTGTCAGCAAATCAGAAACGTTTAAAGCTTATCTCTGTAGCGGCGCAGTTTAATTGTGGCAAGGTAGTCGCCTTCAGGCGGTAAACAGACAAAAAGATTTTGGAGCGGAGGTGTATCGCACTACATTGTGCAAGAGGTCTCTGGCATGTTGCAATGACTTTGCGATACAGGGGCTATAACAGCAGCTTAGCCACAGAAACTGATGCCCTGGAACAGAACTGTGATGGAGCCGGCTGTAACTCAAAATATACGATAATGCATTGGGCTCACCATGACTCAACACTGTGTATGCTACAGTGTTAGCATGGAGCACCAGAGCCAGTTAGACTGTCTGTGTTCTTGACCAGCAGCAGTGAGCACTCCATCCAAGACAGCTGAACCTCTTAGACCTCCACCACACCACACACCGCAAAGAAAACAGATTTAGTTATTAAACAGTGTTGCCCCATGGGGTTTCTGGGTAATGAAGTCCCCAATGATTCAAATAGTTACCTTTCACTGCTATGTGGGGGTCACTAGTCTAAAAACCCAGGAATACTTCAAAAAAGTCTTCTCATACTGTTGATTTGGAATATTTCATGCATGTTTAAAGGGAGCAGCACGGCGCACAGCTCTACATAGCATCACTGATAGAGAATCCTTTAGGTACAGGGTGTATGTCGGTGTCGTTCTTTTGTTTGCGCTCTATCTCATCTCTGTTTATCGAATGCTGGCTCTTTCCCTCTCCTCTCTCTCTCTCTCCTCTTTGAAATGCTTCCTCTTCAACTCACTTTCGCCCTCACTCCACCTCTCTCTCTCTCTCTCTCTCTCTCGCTCGCTCGCTCTCTCATCCTTCCTGTGCACCTTTCTCAACTTCTCTCAATTTATTTCACATCTCTCTCTTTCTCCCTCTCTCTCCCTCTCTCTCCCTCATCCCTTCATACTTCCTCCTGCTGGGATGCGGTTGCCATAGCAACATAGGCCTACTCCGCTGAAGTGGTACTCAGGCTAAATAGCTGGAACTGGAAGCAAAGTGTGTGAATGTGTGCGTGTGCGGCCACGCGCGCGCGCGCGGATGTGTGCATTCACGAGCGCATGCATGCTACTATTACTGTGGGGGATTGGGAGCTTATATCACAGTGCCTACATTATTATGCTGTGGAGGGAGAGGGAGAGAGGGAGAGAGAGAGAGAGACAGTGTTAGACTGCTGTTTACCAGGTCACAGAGGTTACACAATGCAATGCAATGGCTTAGAGTGTAGCCTATCCCTCAGCCCACCACAGGAGACCCTGCTTTTCTTTTTCTCCTTTCCCTCTGCAGCTAATTGACTTTCTGTCCCGTCCCTCCTTCATCCATCCGCCTGACAGACCAACTTAAACAGCTCGGCTACCTGGTGATACCTCCCTATACCACGCTGAGAGGGAACAATGCCGCCATCTCTACTCAGACGACTTGATGGAGGTAATTTCAAGTTGCTGTAGACGTGCTTTATGTCACCTTTATGTTCCGTGAAAAGTGTTCGACATTGCATTTGTGTGGAACAACATAGCTGGGATTCTTTACAGCTGAAGAGGCGCCCACGTTGTGTACAGGTTGTTTATTTCCCTGATGAATAATATAGCAAAATGTGGTTTTGCGCTAGGCTGTTTGTGGCTGCCCAAACTGGTATTTTCAATCAGAGACACTGATAAGTATCATTTTCAGGTCTAATTAACTAGCCAGACAGGACCATACCAGTGAATTTGCATGTTTAGCGCACTAGCTACAAAATACATATAGCTACTTCACTTTTCTGTTAATCTTTTTTCCAAAGCAAGCACTCAGGAACCCCAATATCATTTTCCTGCCTTTTCTCCAGCCATTGGTTTCCATTCATTCCACTGCGATATGAAAATGAACTTTCAGAGACTTCAAACTTTCCTCATACCAGTATTCCATCACCTGAATAAAGTCGTCCACATTAGTTTTCCTAGAAGCAGTCTCTCCACCAGGGAAAATAGTCTCTTGCTTTACACAGACAATTATTCATGCTTTTATTTCCACACGTTTGGACTACTGCAATGCACTTTATTTCGGTGTTAACCAGGCTTCCCTGGCACGCTTGCAGTTGGTCCAAAACGCTGCTGCTCGCCTTTTAACTGGTGCTAGAAAACATGAGCACATCACCCCGATCCTCGCTTCTCTTCACTGGCTTCCAGTCCATTTTAGAATGAATTTTAAAATTTTATTGTTTGTTTTTAAAGCACTGATTGGATCAGCTCCACAATATATTTCAGACCTCTTAGCTGTCTACACTCCCTCAAGATGTCTTAGGTCAGCTGATCAGCTCCTCCTTGTTGTCCCAAAGAGTCATTTAAAAACACGAGGTGATCGAGCCTTTTCTGTGGCGGCCCCTAAATTATGGAACAAGCTACCACTAAAAATAAGGTTGTCCCCCACCCTACCTACTTTTAAATCACGTCTTAAAACTTACTTTTATTCATTGGCTTTTAACTCAGCGTGAGAGTTATGTGACCTCTGTTCTTGTGTGATCTCTGTTTCCTGTTTTTTTTTTTTTTTTAATCTGTTGTATGACTCTTATCTTCTTTTAAACCTGTTTTTATCTGTAGCCTCATTTTAATCCTCATTTTCTTGACCATTGTGTCTTTTATTGTAAATTACTGTGCAGCACTTTGATTAACTTTTTATGTTTTCGAAATGTGCTACATAAATAAAGTGGATTGGATTGGATTGGATCGGTTCTGTGGTTCATGAATGTTGACACACTGCAAAAACTCAAAATCTTACCAAGATTATTTGTCTTATTTCAAGTCAAAAATGTCTTACTCCTAGTCAAAATATCTCATTACACTTAAAATAAGACATGATCACCTCAGAAGTAACTTGTTTTTAGACAATTGTCTCTTGTTTCAAGTGAAAATTTGCTTGTTTCATTGGCAAAATTTGTTTCTTGTTTCTAGCTAATTTTCACTTATTTCAAGTGAATTATCACCTTTTCCACTGGCAAATTTTGCCAATGAAACAAGCAAATTTTCACTTCTTTCAAGTGAATTTTCACTTGTTTCAAGTTAAAAATGTCTAAAAACAAGTTACTTCTGAGGTGATCATGTCTTATTTTAAGTGTAATGAGATATTTTGACTAGAAATAAGACATTTTTGACTTGAAATAAGACAAATAATCTTGGTAAGATTTTGCGTTTTTGCAGTGCAGCATTATAACGTGGCTGTTTCGACCAAAAATTCAAATATCAAAATGTGATTTTGATTGTATGTTATGAAATCTTTAGTAACCCTGCATGATTTGCGGTATGGCTTGTTGCGATGTAAAATGTGGATCAGTTGTAGTAAATGGGCCAAACATTGAAAATCACCGGGATGGTCCTTTAATTTTTTCCCTGCTGGAACACATTTAGCACATGTGATGCCTATGGAAGAGGTGGGCTTCACATGATGAACTGAATGCCAAATGCCCTGTCTAATCCAGCACTGATGCACACTGACACATGCACAATGTAAAGAGCAGGAGAAGGCATGCAGTCTCACATCAATATCAACGTAAACCGGGGCTGAGTGTGTGTTTGTGTCCCTCTCCCTTTCAGAAGACCAGCTGACGCGCTCACACCTCCCTCACAATGACTCATCCTACGCATCTCTCCCTCTCTCTCTCTCTCTCTCTAACCTCCATCTCTGCTCCTCTCTGTCTGCCTCTCTCACCCACTCCAGCCTCTTCACTCGCTCACTAATTTTGTCGTTATGGTGAAGAGCGGCGCTCATTCACTTTCCCCCACGCCCATTTATGCAGCTGGTTTATGGGGAGTCGAACCAGTGGCCTGCTGGTCACAAGCCAGGAGGATGGACGTCACAACACAATACGTATAGTGGCTTATGGGCCACAACATGGTTTGCATCGCCATACAATGCGATAAGCTACATAACTGACAGAGGATGCAGAGCTTAAAATACAATCTACTGCGCACCTCAAAAAAGATGCATGAGAAATCTGCCTTGATCCAGCCCTAGTTAATCACCGCGCCCACATTTTTGAATTACACGGCGAATTCTGTTGTCTGGAACTGCTTTCATTCATGTCGATTTGAGCAGAAAGTGCAAGGTGCACGGTTGATTGACAGATTCTCTGGCAACGCCTGGACAGTGCATAATGAGAAGAAAATAAACATGGCAGCGGCGACAGCCAGCTAAATTTGGCGATTTCCTCTGTTCCTAAGAAACGTCACGGCTTCACTTAAAAGACGAACAGTCAGGCAATCTAAAAGTCACTGTTGTTGTTGTGGCAGAGCCTGATGACACCATCAGTGGACCTACTGGGACTGATACTGCACTGCACTAAAATGTGAACACTTTATGAAAATTAACTGCATAAATGATACATATCAACACAAAGAGCTTGGCAACATGATATCATGATAGTTTTTCTTGCACAGCTCGGACATCAGTGCTAGGTATTACAATAATGTGATAATTACCTATGTAGAGATGTAGAGATGAAGAGTTTTAAGTTGTTACACTGCAAAAACTCAAAATCTCACCAAGAATATTTGTCTTATTTCAAGTCAAAAATGTCTTATTACTAGTCAAAATATCTCATTACACTTAAAATAAGACATGATCACCTCAGAAGCAATTTGTTTTTAGACAATTGTCTCTTGTTTCAAGTGAAAATTTGCTTGAAACAAGTGAAAATTTGCTTGTTTCATTGGCAAAATTTGTTTCTTGTTTCTAGCTAATTTTCACTTATTTCAAGTGGATTTTCACTTTTTCCACTGGCAAATTTTGCCAATGAAACAAGCAAATTTTCACTTGTTTCAAGCGAATTTTCACTTGAAACAAGTGAAAATTGTCTCAAAACAATTTACTTCTGAGGTGATCATGTCTTGTTTTAAGTGTAATGAGATATTTTGACTAGGAATAAGACATTTTTGACTTGAAATAAGACAACTATTCTTGGTAAGATTTTGCGTTTTTGCAGTGTACAGTATCTGAAAGTTACATGATCTACTGAGTAACAGGACCATTGTGACAGCAGCCATTTTGAATATGAATCCATGAACAGCAGGTAAACACAGGTGTTACTAATAACATTCATTAAGACTGTGTTCCAGTTGGGTCTAACAGAGCCAGGCTCCTGGTGCTGCTCCTGCTGACACCCTGCAAACACTCTGCTAAACTTAACTGACATGGAACCATAACTAACTAATTGATTAATTAATTAATTAATTAATTAATTCTCATCAGTAACACCTGTGTTTACCGTGCTATCTCATGCCAAAATGGCTGCTGTGGAAAGGGTCTAATTAGAATCGCCCAGATTCCCTTTGGTTATCTAGCTGTTAGGTTTGCAAGAACCTTTTGCTCAATCGGCTGTGTGTGAAGAATACCAAAGTGCCTGAGTGTGTCTAAGTGTTGTGTTTTTCAGTGTTTACACTAGAGTTTGCCACAGATCATTTATGCAAATATTAAATGTCTTATTTAGTCATGATTATGCTTTTAATCAGTAACAGTATTACCTGATGCATAATGCCTGTGCAAATACATATATTGAAGTGATAAGACATCTTTCTAAACATGCACTATACAATAGTATATGGTTATAAAGGAAGAACAGCTCCAGAAGTTATATGCATCATTTGAAAGTCATTTAAGTCATACCGGGCATTGTAATCATATGTTTCAGTGTGTATGTGGCTCCGTTTCACTTTCTCTCTCCATCGTACAGCACAACCACTCTGTCTCTCACTCATACTCACACACACACACACACACACACACACACACACACACACACACACGGGCTCAGCGTTGGTGTTTCTGTTCCGACTTTGTCCAGTAGGTGGGAGTAGCACCCTGTGTGTGAGCCTCAGTTTGGGCCTGCACACACACCAACACTGATGCTGCGGCCTCACTCATGCAAATACAGCTCACTATTAAGGCTGAATGACCCTCAAACAGTCCCAGCAAGTCAAACGCGGACAGATACTGTAACTCCTAATCCAACACAATGCCTCTGTTTAGATTTGACTGGCAAAACAGCCACGTGCCATCTTTTTGGGGCGGCGGTTTGCCATATTTTTCCCGAGTTGTTATTTTCCAAAGCAATATCTACTGTGTGCCGCCGTGCTCGGCTGTCCGTAGCGCAGGTCTCCATGGTAATAATCACAGTATGTGTTCGTGTTACTGTTGACGGTAAACATAATTCTCCATGGGAGGCTGGCTGTTGCAGTCTAATGAGCAGGACGTACTGGCTGTCAGGCTCAATCAAGTCCTCATGCACTTACAGTAACATTTAGAGTGTGTAGCTGTCCTGAGGGAGGTTTAACCTGCCCTTGTTAAAACCAATGTACATTATATCCACATTATATACACAGTATTCCTAATGGACACCCGTGAATATGAGAAGAACGGCTTTAAGTTCAAACTCCAGCAATGTTTTTGGAGCTGCTGGCCTTGCATGATGTTTGTTTGTTTGTTTTATTTTAATTTTTTTTTCCAAATGCAAATATGCAAGTGAGCACAATACCTCTACATTGGGAAAAACAGAAGCCAAATTCATCTCTTCGTTTAATCAAACCCAGGATATTTTTGTTTTTTTCCCTCCTCTCCGCTCCTCTGTCCGCTCCCTCTGCTTCCCTCCTCTGCCGAGTAATTCCAGATCCGCTGAGTGACAGTCGCAATTTCCTATTAAATCTCTGGAATCCTCTCAGCTGTCATTAAAACCTTCTCTTGCTTTTGGAGAGACAGGGGGAAAAAAAGAGAGAGAGAGAGAGAGAGGGAGGGAGATGGAGAAGAGAAGTGGGATAGAGGGATAAACATAAAGGAAAGAGCACTGATAAGAGATTTGCCTTTGATTTGCACCAATAACCAGCTGATGTAATAAAATCTCAAACCTTGCTCATAATGAGGCTGGGAGACAAAGCGCCGGAGAAAGGGAGGCGGGGGTAAAAAAAAAAAATGAGCGATACGTCTCGGCGTCCCGCGTGACTATTATTTCAAATTTCTAATCTCATCTGTAAAATTATTAGTCTCTGCCTGTGTTTTCCAGCGCTGCCTTCGAACTTGGCCCCATCTGTCTCTCCCTCTTCCTCTCCACTCCCATTGAATCATTTCATTCCTCCAATGCGGCTCGTCCTCTCTCTCTCCACCCACCACCTGCTTGAATATATAGGTGCAGATGGACGACTAAGGTTGTAATTATGTTAATCCGGCGTGGAATCTGTGCCATTTTGCATCTTGGAGCCTACGTTGCTCGGCGTGCACTGCAAAAAGTCAAAATCTTACCAGGATTATTTGTCTTATTTCAAGTCAAAAATGTCTTATTACTAGTCAAAATATCTCATTACACTTAAAATAAGACATGATCACCTCAGAAGTAACTTGTTTTTAGACAATTGTCTCTTGTTTCAAGTGAAAATTTGCTTGTTTCATTGGCAAAATTTGCTTCTTGTCCACTGGCAAATTTTGCCAATGAAACAAGCAAAATTCCACTTGTTTCAAGTGAATTTTCACTTGAAACAAGTGAAAATTGTCTAAAAACAAGTTACTTCTGAGGTGATCATGTCTTATTTTAAGTGTAATGAGATATTTTGACTAGAAATAAGACATTTTTGACTTGAAATAAGACAAATAATCTTGGTAAGATTTTGCGTTTTTTGCAGTGTGGTGGTCAGCCGCTGCTCTAGACTTCAGATGAAAAGTGCTTGGACACAGAAATCAGAAAACCCACAGAAGAGAAATCCAAGCCAAACAAAATATTCAAAGCGGCGATTAAAAACGTTCAACGTACAAATCTTGCAGATAAGTCAATTTAGGAAAACACAAACACACACACCCACAAAGCCCTCATTTCGCTTTATGGACTCAACCATATTTGCAATCAGCGTGAACTGTATTCAATTAACATCACTGCAAGCATCCCTCCTCTTGTGAAATAAATGACACAAATCCATATTCAATGTTTTGTAATGATTTAATGACGAGGGCTTTTGCGCGACGCGTGCCATCTCGCATCGCAATTGACCCACTCAATTAGTCCCACATTCAGCACCAGGAATCTCCACATCAAAAGATGAAGAAGAGGGGGGAAAAAAATACACACACACACTGTCACACACACACACACATGCACCATCCTCATTCCAATAAGTCTCTCTCATCTCAACTGCATCTAAATGAAAAATCACACAAGTGATTTGTAAATAATTTTTGCGGCAGGCGCTAATGTTGTGGAGCTAAGTCTTTGGGGTAGGCAGTGCAGTGTGGAACAGCTGAGTGATTAAATGGAGTTGGCGAGGCCTTGGCAGCGTGCCTCACATTCCTGCGCCCCGGATCCTCTCCAGCATCCTGCTTCTTTTTTTGCGCTCCCGTTTTCCCTCCGTTGCTTTTTCATTCCATCCCTCCCCAACCCCCCTTCCTCGTTTTGTTCTCCGGCGCCCGTTCATTACCGCTCCTTCCCCGTTCCCTCACCTGTTCCGCCGTTCGCCGGCGTCACGAGGCGGCGCCCGGGCCGCTCGGTGTCGTGGAGGGGAGCTAATAATCCATAATTTACAATAACACTCGTTAATAATTAAGGGAATTGGAGCGTTCCGAGGACTCCGGCGCAATTACCCCCGAAGCCGACGCCGGGGCTGCGAGGGCTCGCGCTGTGGTTTAGCGGCTTTATTACAAAGCAGCCGCATCGAGTGGTGGTGAGGAGCGAGAGGGGAGCCGGAGGGAAGCGGCCCGGGATTGACCCGCGGCGCGTGCGTCTGACAAGAGGCTACGGACAAGATCAGCGGTGGGATTATCGCCCGGCGAAGCACTGCGACTGTGTGGTTTATCTATGCACAGCCGCCCGATCGCTGTTTTCTGAGGCAGACGGAAAGAAAGAGATAAAGAGAAAGAGAGGGAACCAGACGGTTGTTGTGTGCGCGGCGTCATCTGACAAGCAGATTGCAGGGATCCGGAATCAGTTTAAGTGTTTAACCCAGGGCACTGGAGTGACATTCAAAAATAAAATTTGACAGGCAGGAGTTGAAGGGGGGGGTCCTTGAGCGAAATTTTGATAGGCAGACTGAGGGGGTCCTTGAGTAACGAGCTTGACAGGCAAACAGAGAGGGCACCTAAAGGGAAAAGCTTTTTGGGGTGGGGGGGGGCTTGCACTGACTTTGATAAGCACAGTAAGACTGGAATTGGAGGTTTGCCCTCTACCCTGTGTGGAGTAATCAGTGCAGCCATATTGGACTAATTAAGTCCCTTAACGAGCTTTGCTAACAAGGATCCAGTGACAGAGCTTCCTCCCACAGGAGAGCGATGGGGAAACTCTGCTTTCTCGGCTTCTCGGGCCGACACGTCGCCTCCACTTTCCTCTCCTCCGCCGGAGAGTGACACTTGAACCTCGGAAGCCACTTCGGGCGGTGAACGGGCTTCTCTCCGTCTGAGTCACCGGGGTCACAGGTCAAGCCTGTCTCTCATAGTCTGACTCCGTAGCCCTCCTGGTAACCCCCGGTGACCCGCTCAGTCTCTGCTCTCTGCTGACTACAGAGTGAATGGAGGCCAATTTGGCAGCTCTCCAGGTCAAAAGGTTTGGCTCAAATTCCAAGCCAAAATCGCTGCACTTAATTAACTCGGTTTGTCTGTAATCACATTTGACGTATTACTCCTTCTTCCCCCTCTGTTTGCAGCTCTGCAGTGTATTTATATGTGAGGTTGTTTCGGGCCTGCAGGCTTCTGAGAATAAAACACAGGGGAGACGGAGCGAGACCATCACTAAAACAAGGTTATTACTATGCGTATAATTAGGAAGGGATGCACCGTTTATAGGCGGCCAGTGACATTTAATAGATATAAATCAGGAGGTCCGAGTTTCAGAGGCCTTGTTATTTCCCGGCGCGCGCGGGCGCTGCGTCACATCGGCTGTATCAGCACTGTGGAATAAATCGTTTAGAGTCTGAGGGGCCTTAAAAAAGAGAAGGTTCAAAAACGAGCGTCGCTTCCGCGCCTCGGTCCCATCCGGACGGCTCAGGATGCAGCGTCATTTGAATGCGAACCCTCGAGATGGAGAGAGATCGGGGTGGGGGGAGGAAGGCGGGCAAGGCAGGATGAGGGAATATTAGAGGAAAAAAAGAGGTGAACGGGGAAGGAAGGGGGGGAAACAAATGTGAGAGCCGTCGTGCATGAAATTAAAAAGATACCTCCAAAAAATGCGGCTGCCTGCGATGCTTTATGGTGGTCCCCCGCCTGGAAGTCTCTTTGTCTGCGTTTGTCTGCGGGGAGGGCAGATGTGAGATGCTGTAACCTTTAAGGAACGTCCAAATCGATAAAGCTCTCCAGTTCCCCAGATCTCAGCTCTGCCGTTGCCTCCAGCTAAAGGCTTGGGCGAGGGAACCTGGGATGTGGGATATTTGCTCAGCCACTAGCTCTCCTTTGAACTAACTCCCTGTTATTGTTGGGAAAAAACCTTCGCGGGGACTTGTGCCTCCCTCCCCGCTTCCCCGTGTCCTTGTTTTTGGTTTTGCACTGCGAAGGCACACTGCCTGTAGCCAGAGTAGATATATGATCTGGCCCCAGACTTTAACTTAACCACTGGGCCACATCAAAACCCGCC
Source organism: Myripristis murdjan (assembly GCF_902150065.1). Taxonomy (NCBI): domain Eukaryota; kingdom Metazoa; phylum Chordata; class Actinopteri; order Holocentriformes; family Holocentridae; genus Myripristis; species Myripristis murdjan. The sequence continues at coordinate 31,556,871 of NC_043989.1, forward strand.
TCAGGAGCTGGCCTCGTCTACCTGGGAGCAGAAGTGTTGCTCCCAGTCCGGCCTTCACGAGCACAGATCTGTACACAATCTGTCTTTGAGTGTTTGAGGTTCGTCTCCCCCAGGCAGAGGGTTGAAACGCACATAAAACGGCCGCATTGTCTCGGTTTCCTCTGAGGAGGGAATCGGCGTTCGTCAACACAAAACCTTTGATTGCCGTCGAGGGAGGAAGCTGCTCGGTGAGACCGGGATGGATGGAAGGGACAGACACTGAAGGGCCGCAGAGACAGAGGAGGGGGGGATTTAGAAAACATGAAAATAGCCGACCCCCTTTCTAAAGCCTCTTGTTGCTCCATGTCACCGCCTCACTCGTGCTAAAACCCCGTCGATGAGCAGGCAGGAGAGAGGAAGATCAATGCTTCATGAGTAATTCACATCTGACTGAAGGCGCTTTGCCATGTTCCACCTCAACAACAGCTGTGGATATTGTGGCTTTGCTGGTTCTACCGGCTTTAGGTCCCCACCAGATCTAAAATGCCATCATGTTCATATCCAATATGATGTACTGCTCAGCTTTGAAGAAAGAAATTAATGTTCCATCAAAGTGAAATATCGGTCTTGGACATCAAATATATCACTAAATATCACGTCTTTGACACACTCACCTCAGTGACATGAAAAACATTTCATTTTTCTTGCGCTGTCCTCCTGCAGGAATACATCTTCCAAGATTCAAATCACATAAAACTTATGGTTTACATGGATAGAAATACAGACATTTGTGATGTTTTTATTCAGGTTTGGAATATTAGATGTGTGCACTCATTTTAGGGGTACCTTTGCTTGTGCAATGGCTTATTCAGAATCTTGAGTCCCATTTTCTCATGTCTTTTTGCTGAGGCAGTGCCTTTTATTTGCTCTTTTCAGTTTGTTTGGTGCAAGGGGATTAAACTGGCAACAAGCCATTGGGACATTAATTACATAAAAATATAATAAAACACTTCAGATACCTAGATGATTTAGGGGTTAAGCCATTGGAAATCCAAATTTTTAATGTTAAAATTGTATTCTTTAATGAACAAGTAAAAGAAAAAAGTCACCCTAAACCACTGACATTTGTGTCACTTCTGGATCCATTTTGTTGTTTGCTGTTGTATATTTCTTGTTCCCGCAGATATCTGGCCAAAAACAGGCAACATGACAAAACTTTGAGAAATTCCCCCGGTGCCGCTATAAGATGGAATTTGATAGCAGAAAATGTCTCACCTATCAGATGCAAACAGTAAACGTCAGGTTTTGTTGTCAGTCCCTTGGAGTCGAAGAACAAGGGCGTCTTTCTAGAGGCACCATTTTGCACCAACATTCAACCATCACACAGGGAGAAATCCAGCAGTAACAGAAGAACAGGCACAACCACAATCACAGACATGGCCCCAACGTTCAGAAACTATTTGGCAGCTAGCTCTATTTATATGCCCATACACCCACCTTTTGAGCACCAGCGACAAGTTCACACCCCTTGTCTGGGGGTTGTCAAAACACATTCTGGGAAACATAGGAAATTACTGTCTGAAGTAGAAGTAGACAAGGCAGGTTGAAGAAAAGGGAGTACAGCATGAAAAGTAAATTACAACACTTCATCACAAAACAACCTGGAATTCACTGAGCATCACAAACTGACATCTAACAGTGTAAAGAGTATATGAGGGAGGAACTTTGGTGGTGTCTACACACCCACCTCCCACCTCCCACCTCCACCTCCACTGCAAAATGTAGGCATCGTGGGCAGACGGATGTTTTATGAAATTTTATGCAAATGCTTGTTATGGCCACATTTGCACCACATACTATTCTTAGCAATCTGTTTACATGCAGTCTGCATCCTGATGGGCACTTGTGTGCAGTTGGTGGCACCGGTGGTATTTGATGAACCTGCTTCATAATGGGATGTGTTGTCTTCAGCTGTCAGTGTCTCTCCAATACCAAAGCCACTTAAAAGTCTGAGATTTTCCTACAAGACCCTTTGACAAAATTGAGTTGCGTGTTACCTGCAGTAATGTGGAGGAGTAGGTTGGCTGTGTGATCTGAGATGCCACAGCTCAGTAACTGAGGCCCTATCCGTGATGAAATACTTGGCGAAATGGACATCTGTTGCACTTAATATATGTAAATGATTTTTTGGCATCCTCATTACTGTCTGGTAGCACCATGTCGTTTTTCTTTTCCCTTTAAAACTCAAGCACATAAATGATGGAACATGTCTTGATAACTGCTTGTGAAGAGTCAACAAACTGCTTTAATGCATTTCAGGGACCAATTTAACAGCATGGCACAGCCCAATTAATTTCCTCATTGAATGGCACAGTTCAGGTCAATTTCAATCTGTTTTGCATTTGTTTACACTCTGATTTCTAGTTTTACATAGAAATAAGAGAAATAATATTACACACACACACACACACACACACATATATAATATATATATATATATATATCAGAGATGGGGACTTGAGTCATTGCGACTTGGACTCAAGTCGACTCGAGTCACTGTTTTAATGACTTGTGACTTGACTTGACAAAAAATAACAAACTTGACACTTGACTTGGACCTGGAAGTTTAAGACTCGGGACTTGACTCGACTTGAGACACGATGACTTGAATGACTTGATTGTTGTTCATTTCATGTTTTCAGTTTGAATATAAAATATAAAATAAATATCTCTAGCCTGGAATATTACCCGGTATACGAGTGCACGCTGGGAATGGTGTTGTAATGACTGGATAACGACCCTGTCAATCAGTTACTAATATCTTATATTTTCTCTTTATTAAGACCGGATTCTGCAGGTAAGATTGTAATAATGTGACTTGACTTGGACTTGACTTGATCTATTACAGGACTTGACTTGACTTGATATAACCTGTGACTTGACTTGACTTGACTTGACTTGCCCAAGAAAAAATTACTTGGGACTTACTTGAGACTTGAAGGTTAAGACTTGAGACTTACTTGAGACTTGCACATGGGTGACTTGATCCCATCTCTGATATATATACAAGAAATATTTAAGGATTTCAGGTACATAAAGAGATAAAATTTTCATTTAAGTTTTCTTATGTCATTTGAAGATGGGCATGCCTTAATTTAAATGATCATCAGCTCAAGCCCCTCCCCCACCCCATATTAGCCCAAGTCACGAACTGGGCCTGCAGCACTGAAGAACAATTCCAGCCACATTTGTGATGTGTGAATCCATTCGTGTTGCCCAAATTAAACTGTCAGTAAGGACGCTCATGGAAATACTCTGGAAGTGATGCAACCACTTGGGACCACCAAAGTTTGCTGGTCCTAGTGCAGCTTTAAGTGAATTGGGCTTTTTTTGTGAATCAACAGTGGCACAACATTGCATGATGATTGATGTTTGGTTATTTTGTTATTTCATGTGGTGCGTTTGGAATAAAGGGGGGATTAGAAGCAATAAAGAGGTGTGGTAACAGCGGGCATCATGTCTAATCAAATAAAAGAAAAGCTAAAAAAAAAAAAATTAATAAACACAATTAGGCCTCTTCAATCAAGAAGAATTTGCTTCTGTTCCAATTCCCTAATTTTAAACCATTATGAACATTTGCACCAAAAATAAATAACTTTGGAATCTGATAAGTTGGTTCACAATTTTTTCGCAATGTTGATGATGCGATGTTTTACTCCAACATGGTGCCAACGCTGTCCACTGGAGCCGGCTCAAGAACCACAACTTTAACAACAACAGAGAAACAATGAGATCCAGCTAATACGTCACAGCAGCTACACAGGGAATCTGAGTGGCCAGAGAAACTGGCGACCACAGGGCTGGCTGATCTCTCTCACAGGCTATGTGTCAGAGTGACAAGCTATTGACTTCCATCTTCAGATGGAGTGGCTCCCAGTGGAAGTTCAGGGCGACAGGCATCTGGCCAATCGATGGGTGGGAAGGGATATGAGGCATGGGCCCACCTTGTATGATAAATCTATCGCGGTGGGTGATATGAAGTATGCACATGCCACACCTGCTATGATGTATATGAGTGTGCAGGCTTGAAGCCCAGGCAAGGAGATTGATTAAATGGCTTTTTTGCCTGTGAGTGTGTGTGTGTGTGTGAGTGTGTGTGTCTGTGACGCACAGTGATACACAGACACACAAACACAGTCTCCTGTCAGTTTGACTGAAAGCTTCAGGCTGTTGGGCTGAAATCACGTCTCTCTAAAATTGAAAACATCCTTAACTCAGGGGACCTCTTCTTGAAGCACTCCTCCTCCTCCTCCTCTTCCTCCTCCTCTTCATCCTCCTCCTCTCATCCCTTTGTTGCAGGAAGGCGGCTGTATCTCCAGACACCATGACGCCTACTGGGAGCTGTTGTCTGGACCGGGATTTCATTTTCTCCTGTGGACATATAAGCCTTTCATTGACTTTGTCCACAGAAAAACACACGCATCCATGCGCAAACACAGATACACACACTATAACTGTTTTTTTTTTTTGTTTGTTTTTTTTTTTCTAAATCCTGCTCCAATATCATTTTACACTGTCAATGCACTGTCAAATGGACAAAAGGTGACTATTTGTGGGGCATCGTCATTTGGTTATTCACACAAGGACTGAGCCTGCTGTGCCTTTGATGGAGGCCTCTTGTGGCAGAACTTGTCCAAGGCTGCATGATTTTGGCTTCTATAGGAATATACTCAACTGCTGCACTTAATTCTCACACTGAGAGCGTGACTTTAAAAGATGCTAACCAATGCCAGTGCTGTGAAATGAGTTTCTAATTACCTTGTCATTTTTGTCAGCTGAGTACTTGGGAGTTAAATATTAGAGGCTTTTCTATCGCTCAATTATCTTCCTGTCATTGAGGAAAGGCAGTGTATCTGGTCTAATTACCAACAAAGTAGTTTTCAAGAGTAAATAGAAGAAAGTGTCACGGTGTAAACATCAAAGTGCTGTTTTCAGTCAAAAACCTTTGCCTGTCAGATATCACACATCCAGCATTTCACATCTTCTCTACGATGATTGATGAAAGGAGCTTCCAAAGGGCCATGCCCGAAGCAATATTTGAGGCGTCTTTTTATTACATCAGTGATGTCATCTCTTGATGAGCTCTCCTCTGTATGATCATCAGATAAATGTAAAAAAGATATGGCCCAGTTATTTATATTTGATTATTACCACTCTGCTTTCATCAGTGTGAATATGTCATTCAAACCCACATTAGTCAAGCTGTGGATGCATTTACATTGCTAATTATCATCCCTGTCATGAAGTGTTGTCATGAGCTCAGTATAAATCAATTTACACAATTGGAACCGTTTCCACATTTGACATATATATTGCCGGGGCATGGCTCAGTCTGTGCACAGTTCGTGTTGTGAAGAGACAGTGCACTTTGTGAATGTCAAAGCTGTGTGAAGGAGCTGTGATGAGCAGCGCATCATCAAGTTCATCCAGAGTTTCCCAGTCACATTTCTGACTTGTAAAACATGCAAGACGTGACCTTGGGGGGGAAATGACTCATCCTGTTGTTACACAGTTCACTATTCCAAAATAGTGCAAACACACTCTAAATCGCTAGCTTTGCCTTAGGTCCACCATAGTCAAACTTGGGATCATTTTTTAACCTTTATTTATTCAGGGAAGGTGGACAGCATTTAAAACAACAACACCCAACAGGCCAGTGGTTTGAGACGTACTAACTTATATTCAGTACCTGCCCTGAAAGCACACACTCATCATTCTTTCAATAAGACTATGTCTACCCGACATCAAACTGATGATTGAGTATAATAATAATAGCCCTTTTTAAACCACACAGTTACAAAGAGCTTCAGTGCTGCTTAAAACAAACCACAGATTCAGCACATCTGATGGAATGGGAAAGGCTGTTTCAAAGTTTAGGAGCTACAACCGCAACAGCACGGTCACCTCTGGATTTAAAATAGGAATGGGGAACAGATAAAAGGCCTTGATCAGATGATGGGTGTGGCTGACAGCTAGACTAGAGGCTCAAAGACTCCAATACATGTGCAGGGGCTAGGCCATGCAAGGCCTTGTACAAAACCTTTCAGTCAGTTCTGTATTTCACTGATTTGATCGTAATGTTGTACATCAGATCTACTTAGACAGGACGCTTTTTACGATGGTCATCCAATTTACTATCTTAGATGTACAGCCTACATCAGGCCAACATATGTATGCTATCTGGGTGGTCTAGGATTAATCCTAGATGTGGGATTAATGTTGGGTATAGAGTGATGTTAGGGTTGGGATTAGAGTTAGGCTATGATCAGGGTTTCAGTTATATAGGCTGTAGGGGCAAGTGACCCTTTGATAAGTATTTCCTTTTTGCCATCTGACAGTTAGATGGACACGCTGTTTTGAATCTAATCAATCAGGACAGATCACATTATAGGTGGAAGACAGGCTGATATTCACTATTAAACTGCAAGGCTCTCCTCTGCAAACCCCTGCCAGTGATGAATCATTCTCAACCTCGCGCCGCTGCAGCCTGCGTGACGGTCTATCTTAGCGTTCAAGATTTGTGTTCCAAGTTTGATTTTTGGAGAAAATATCACACAAACACAACGCCGTTTGGCAGCCAACTTGGATGTCCCGGGATGTCGGACTTTTCCACCAGCACAGAGAGAATGAAAATCATCTAATGGCACAAATCCCAGGTCCGGATCACCACCAAAATCCAATCAACGGATCCTTCAAGATCAAGGATCTGTCTGTCCACCAAACTTGAGCCAAATCTGTGTGTTGAGCTGTTTCAAAAAGACACAGACAGGAGTGAAACAGTGACCTCCTTCCAGCTTTCTTGGTGGAAGTTAAACAAAGGCTGATATCGACCCAGTCTGTTGACAAACCAGTACTTTGGTGAAACAGTAGTTCCCTCAGTTCAAATCACTGAGGACTAGCCCACTAATCTGGCCAATAGCAATATTCATAGCAAGCGGGTCGATCTCATTCCAGCGTCATCAGCTGTGGCAGCTAGTTATGAAGTTTTCCTCTGCTTTCTCAGTAATTAGGCCCGTGTAATGGCATACTGCTGGAGAAGCCATTAGCGCATAGCAGGGACCGACGCTACTTGTACAGCCAAGTGATTGCTGGCCTGCTGCACTAAACCAACCAGAACAAAAACCCCAACTCCCAGTCACTCTGCTCATCCAACCAAGTTTTGTGTGGCTGCATGTTTGCATGTGAATATATATGCATGTGTGCCAGTGTCTTTAAAAAAAAAAAAAGCCAGCCGGTGCTTGCTCCCCACACTATTTTACACGCTGATCTAAAAGAAAGCCTTAACATCCTAATCGCTTCTCGCTCGCTAGAAACTAGATGATTACATTCACCTCTTCCCACTATGCAGTAGACATAGAATATTGGAAAACCTATGTGGTGATTTACAGTCATTTCAAAAGCCTTCCATATCTCCATGATAAATCCACATCGAGTATGACTGAGAGGGTGCCATGCTTTTACTCCAGGCTACAATGAAAACAGACCTCGCCATGCATCAATAACAGCTCTGAGGGAGCCGCATATTTCCAGGAAATCACGGAGGTGTCTTAATATACGAGAAAACCGTCAAGAGTACCGGTAGAAAGTGGGGGAAGTGAGTTAGCTTATGTGGCTTTTCTAAAGGGCTCCTCGCCTCCCTATCACTCTTATGTTTCCTCTTCCTCTGCGCTCTCCTTCCTTTGCTTTCAGCAGGACCTTCCTTTGATCGCTACCTCGCGGGACAAAAACACTCAGTCACCCGATAACGTCGAATAAAAAAAACAGATCTCACGTCTAGATTACGCACTTAAAATACGTGTTTGTAGAGAGAGGGCAAAGAGTTGACATTGTCAGAATAAAAGAAGATATATCTTCAAAGAGGAACAGGTGTGGGAGTTGTTTCCCTGGGTCTATATCAATAGGCCTAATATACATAACAGTCGCCGCTTTGAAGTCGTTGAGGTAAAATCCCTATTCCCCTGTCCGGTAGGCGCCGCGGTGCACTGAGACCGAGGCAGAAGGTCACTCCTTTGTCTCTGAGGGTCTTCCAACATAGAACCCCCTGCCAGGTGGTCAGGTCGAGACCACTGAGAATTGTGGGATAAAGGAGAACAATAATGGTGGGGTGGGGTAGGGGGTGAACCGCGCTGTCCTGTTGGAAAAAAAAAAAAAACCTTGGTGACATTTGGAGATGCTCTCTGTTCCCCCCATCAAGAGTCATGGGGTGTTTGTGTGTGGACAGCACAGATTTGTCAGCTTGTTTTGCATATGTGTGCGTGTTGGTTTTTGCAGCGTGTATGCCCGTGTGCATGTGAATGTGTGTGTGTGTGCTTGGAATTTTGACTGATATGGGTTTCAGAAGGCAGACACTCATATTTTGTGCCCTGAAGCTGCCATTTAGATAGATACACTATATTACCAAAAGTATTCGCTCACCTGCCTTTACTCATACTATGAACTGAAGTGCCATCCCATTCCTAACCCATAGAGTTCAATATGATGTCGGTCCACCTTTTGCAGCTATTACAGCTTCAACTCTTCTGGGAAGACTGTCCACAAGGTTGAGGAGAGTGTTTATAGGAATTTTTGACCATTCTTCCAAAAGCGCATTGGTGAGGTCACACACTGATGTTGGTCGAGAAGGCCTGGCTCTCAGTCTCCGCTCTAATTCATCCCAAAGGTGTTCTATCGGGTTCAGGTCAGGACTCTGTGCAGGCCAGTCAAGTTCATCCACACCAGACTCTGTCATCCATGTCTTTATGGACCTTGCTTTGTGCACTGGTGCACAGTCATGTTGGAAGAGGAAGGGGCCCGCTCCAAACTGTTCCCACAAGGTTGGGAGCATGGAATTGTCCAAAATGTTTTGGTATCCTGAAGCATTCAAAGTTCCTTTCACTGGAACTAAGGGGCCAAGCCCAGCTCCTGAAAAACAACCCCACACCATAATTCCTCCTCCACCAAATTTCACAGTCGGCACAATGCAGTCTGAAATGTACCGTTCTCCTGGCAACCTCCAAACCCAGACTCGTCCATCAGATTGCCAGATGGAAAAGCGTGATTCATCACTCCAGAGAACGCGTCTCCACTGCTCTAGAGGCCAGTGGCGGCGTGCTTTACACCATTGCATCCAACGCTTTGCATTGCACTTGGTGATGTGTGGCTTGGCTGCAGCTGCTCGGCCATGGAAACCCATTCCATGAAGCTCTCTGCGTACTGTACTTGGGCTAATCTGAAGGTCACATGAAGTTTGTAGCTCTGTAGCAATTGACTGTGCAGAAAGTCGGCGACCTCTTTGCACTATGCGCTTCAGCATCCGCTGACCCCTCTCCGTCACTTTACGTGGCCTACCACTTCGTGGCTGAGTTGCTGTTGTTCCCAAACGCATCCATTTTGTTATAATAGAGCTGACAGTTGACTGTGGAATATTTAGGAGCGAGGAAATTTCACGACTGGATTTGTTGCACAGGTGGCATCCTATGACAGTTCCACGCTGGAATTCACTGAGCTCCTGAGAGCGGCCCATTCTTTCACAAATATCTTGTTTCACAGTCTGCATGCCTGAGTGCTTGATTTTATACACCTGTGGCCAGGCCAAGTGATTAGGACACCTGATTCTGATCATTTGAATGGGTGAGCGAATACTTTTGGTAATATAGTGTAGATAGATAGATATACTTTATTTATCCCAACCAGGGAAATTCTGGATATTTTGCTGGCTGATATTTTATGACAATGTCTTTTTGAAATCTTGGTCATATTTAATGTTTCTTAGAGAATTTAGCATTTTGACCATCATGGGACACCAAAACTCTCATTCGAAACCTCATATAATAAGTATAGTTATCAGAAATCGTTTGTGTATGCCGACATGGAGTCTGATCAAGAAAGCCCCATTAGAATCAGTGTATGTAGTCAAACTGCATCATATCATATCATATCAGAGGTGGATGAAACAATCAATAACCATAATAGGCTCATGTATTTGTCTGGACTGGGACAGATATGCATTCACACAAGTTGAAATGATTCCTTTATGCTTATATCTACGGTAAGAGTGTGCGCGCAGGAAGAAAGCCAGTGCAAACAAGAGCGCCAGCAATGTTAAATTCTTGTCATAATCTCAACTTACCCCGGGGTCGTCTTTTCGTTTCTCTCCTGATAGGGAAACTCTGTAGAGTTCCTTATCACACAGTCGGAGATAACAGGGCCCTAGTACAAAGCAATGATCCCGTCTGTTTGCTGACAAGTGAAGCAGCTTCAATCCCTGCAGAGGAAATCCACCTTGTTCTGGGACAGACAGCAGCACTATAGACAATATAGACAATATAGGTAATATAGAGAGCTGTGATACATGAATACGCTGACAGATAGAGGCACCGGGGCAGAGGAAGGGAACTACACTTAAGTTCTGGGGTGCGTTTACACGACAACGGTTGTACTGACATGTACTGTTCACATACGTCCTTATCATAGAGGCCTGGGTTTGAATCTGAGCCCAGGCCCTTTACTGCATGTCACCCCCCCTCTCTCTATACTGTCAATATAAAATAAAGTAGAAATGCCAAAAAAATTGATTTAAAAAAATACTTTATTGATCCCCAGGGGGAAATTACTTTTTGTTACAATAACAACTCCCACTCCAAGTGTACAAGTAAAAAGAGCAAATAGTCAAGAAAAATAAAGAAAGGAATATAAATATAAATATAAATATATATAGAATTAAAAAAAAATAGGTACAAGTGCAAACATGGACAGGAGTTATTGCACTATAGTTCTGCATCTACACGACGATGTTGTGGAAAAAAAAGTCCTTGTCCACGCAGATCTGCAAAAAGGATTTAAGAGAAAACTGCAGTATGAATGCCAAGCCATTGTGCTTGGTGACATCTAAGCCTGTGTAAAAATACATGCTCCACCATTTCTTGTATTCAGCCATGTATCATACTTATATCATGCTGCAGCAAAACGAAAACATGTACAAAAAGTCATCCATAGCAAATGCAATAACTCTGGTAAACACCATTCACCCTGGAACCATGTCTGTTGCTCGTCATGTTGTGTTTTTATTATTGCATGTATTTGTAATTTCTCATGATGTGTTCTCACCAACCTGCGAAGCCGAAGGCAAATTTCCACATCTGTAGACAATAAAAATGATCTCATCCTGCCTTATCATACCTTCATTATTGTTGTTGTTATTTTTAATGTGCTGTTCAGACCGGTGTGACCAAACCTCATCCTTGAAATAATGTCCTCCTCTTTTCTATTTCTACGGCTTCCTCTCCTTTCTGCTATTTTTCCTCAGACACTACAGTGATATCAGCCTTTATTTCCTCTGTACTATTCTTCCTGTCATTTCTTTTCGATTTTTGACTTGATTATACTTTTTTTTATCTCAGCCTTGCTATACTTTATGACCATATTTATTTCTCTTTTTCTTGTTGCTCCTTTTATATATTCACCTGCCAGTTCTTTTCCATCCACACTAATATGTGCAGGAATCCACATGAATTGAATTTCTGTTCCTGGCCTCTTAATTCTGAATATGGTTTGAGTGATAACTAATGCTGTGTCTTGTCTTGTATCTGACTGCATATGTGGAATACGTGCTAGTGCGCTTCTGCAAACAGACCTAGTTGTTGTCTCTTCTCACGCAGATGGAAAACGTATTAGCCCTATGAGAAATGGAGCCATATCGTCACAGATTTCAAAAGAATTGAGCATTGCCTGTCTACACAGCGATGGTAAAGGTGGCGTTACTAAAAGATTCAACTCTGGAACCTAGTTTCAGTCCCTGAAAACGCCATTGTGATTAAAAAAAAGGCCAAAGGGCAGCAAAAGTTTTCTGTTTAATGCAAAAGCTGTTGTCGGGTAAACATCCCCTTGGTCATGTTTGTTTATGCTCTAAGGGTCTGATTTCAGAACCTGTCTTGTTGCGCTACGGAAGTGAATCAAGAATTGAGCTTTAATAGTTGGAATTTTTGTCTTCGCCTTCTGGTGCAGCATGAGGTCACCACTAAAGATACCGTGTTTTCCAAGGAAAGTATAAAAGCTGTAACTGCTTAGCATGTGAGCCCAAGTTAGCGCCAAGTGCAGAAACTCTGGTGGTTGACATGGTGCATGGATTTGCCACCCCCTGGTTACTACCCCAGCCAGGTGCTGGAATTATTGCTTAATCTGTAATTTTGTCAACTAGCTCACAGGTGATATACACTCCTGATCAAAATTTTAAGACCAGTTGAAAAATTGCAAAAATTTACATTTTGCACTTTTGGATCTTAAGAAGGTTCTAAGTAGAGCCTCAAATGCAAAAAAAAAAAAAAAAAAAAAGAAACAGGAGAGAGACCAAAAAAAAAAAAAAAAAAAAAAATTGAGTAAGCAATGTATTACAAACAACCATTAAACTGAAATAGGCTGTTCATCAGCTGATCAAAAGTTTAAGACCACTGCCTTTAAAAGCCCAAATCTTCACCCAAATGTGGATTCAGTGTCATTTTCTGTCAGGTATCCACACTGTCATGACCTCCTGATGGCAAAGGCAAAAAAAAAAAAAAAACTTTCTCCTTTTGCATTTTGAAGTTGCAATTTCTCAACTGGTCTTAAAATTTTGATCAGGAGTGTATTGGTTTATGTACATTTATTTTTAGACGTGGTCAACATTAACATTGTGTGGTTACTATTAGCTGGAGCTGGGCTTTATGTAGCTGCTGGACAGACTCCTGATGCTTTGAGACCAGCACCAAGGATGTGCACACTGGATTAAACTGGATTAATAGACCAGTCTGCATTAGGCAAAGTAACTTTTGTTACACAGGCACATCTCTCTTGCCAAAGTTCATACTGGGTGTAGTGGTTTATAGTGGCTTCCAATGGGAAAAATGAAAATGCCATGCAACATCCTTTCCTTCTTTAATAGATCCCCTGCTGTTTTCCCAGAAGTCACAGTAATAGAAGTTCTTTTTTGGGACTTTAATGGCCCTTTAATTGCACTACTTGTAGGTGTTTACCAGTCAGCCCTGGTGCGTTTACACAAATCTGGATGATTTATGCACATTTTGACTCGACTAAAATATTATTTAATGACTTTTTTACCTTGAGGAGACAACATCAACTTGGAAAGGATGACCCTTGCACTGTGTGTGTGTGTGTGTGTGTGTGTGTGTGTGTGTGTGTGTGTGTGTGTGTATGGGAAGGGGGGTATTTGTGCAGTTGGGGCAGGTGGCGGTGATGACACCATATTGTCTGGGCCGGGTTCTCTCTTATGAGTTTGACCTCTTTATCATGATCACTGATGTGTTTGTGAGTATTTGCACAATTGTGTGTGTGCGTGAGTGTGTTTGTATGAGCGTATGTGTGTGTGTGTGTGTGTGTGTGTGTGTGAGGTGTGAAAAAGGTGTGCAATATACACTGCCATATGGCGTGAACTCAGGCGTGTCTCACGTGTGGGAGATTGTGTGGGTTAGTACAGTAATTGAGTGCATACCTGTGTGTGTGTGTGTGTGTGTGTGTGTGTGTGTGTGTGTGTGTGTATGTGTGTCTCATTGGTAGGCCATCTGTGCCTATACCACTTCAAAGGAGCCCTCGCTTCAGAAGTAGCTTGCAGACAAATGAATTATTGAGCTGATTTTAACACGTTTGCCGTTGAGCGTTTTGTTCTGCCGTGGAACTCCCTGCCTTTCAGGAAGTGAGGATGTGTTCTTCTCTTCAGATCAAGGTTGTCGCCTCCCTTACTTCCTCCACACACACACACACACACACACACACACACACACACACATTGAACGTAAACACTTTACCTTCTCTGTCCTATAAACTCGTTGTCTCTCCCTCATTTGAAAACTCAGTTCTGAGGCCGTGTTTCAAGCGAGTCCTTCCTCTCCTCTCTCCTGCAGGAAGCAGCTCTGGTGAGCCCTGCCCTCACATTCCAACAAAGACAGGACTGCAGTAGGGGCCTCAAACACCGCGGTGGTTAGAAGTGGAGGGTTTTTGCAGAAGCCCTCTGGGGCGGTTTCTTGTCTACGCAAACAGGACTTTGAGCCATTCTAAAAAGGACTGGATTTGAAACCATTTGGAATAAAACGACCTCTAAGGGTCCATCCCCAAGGACAAAAAGACTCAGGCTTTTCTTAAATTTGTAGGAGGGATGGAGAATGAACAATACCGGCCTCACGTCACAACAATGTGGTTGTATTCTAGTGACTCACTCATTCATTGATAGATAGATAGATAGATAGATAGATACTTTATTCATCCCGCAGGAAATTCGCAGTTTTTCAGCAGTATCCACAGATTACAGATTAAATAAATAAAAAAAAAATAAGAATAAGATCTAAGTACAACCCAGTGTGCAAAAAGCAATGTGCAACAAAAAAACAGAAAAAAAACGTGTGCATGGGTGTATAAAATGTGCATAGAGGCAGGTCAATGTGCAAATTTAGAAGAAATATACAGTATACACATGATAAATAGCAGTAAGCAATATTACTTATTATTATAGGATTATAAAAAAAAAAAAAAATTGTATTCTTATTTATGTATTTATGTACTTGCCTGTAATGCTTTGCTGTACTGCAGTAATTATTTTTAAGGAACATTTTGATCAGATTCCAACCAACTGTGAAAAATGAATACCATTATTATTTTATTGCTATGGTGAGCTACTCTTTACTCAGACGCTCCAGTGAGCTTTTCAACTGAGTGATTTTAGTGGACATGAGCAGTGTGAATAGACAGTTTAAACACTGTGAAGCCTGACCTCTAATTGTTAAAAGCAGGATACCTGGTCTTCAGTGGCAGAACAAAGACACCCACAGAGAAAACACATTTGAGAGAAATAAACAGTTCTTTTCTTGTTATTTTCCTATTTGAACTGGAAAGTAGATCCGGCAGATACGTCTGCAGGAAACTTTTGCCAGGAAGAAACAACCTTATAGTGCTTTTACTGATGAATGATAAATTCCATGAAAAAATGAATGAGGGCCAGGATTTGTCATTTTGGTTGATGTTTGTTTAAGTGCTAAAAGTGTTATTTTGGGAGCTGTTTCGCTATGGAAGTGAATGGAGAGATAGAAATCCAGTGTCGTGGACCAGCAGCCCAGGGAAGCACAGAGCAGCTAATGAGGAGATTTCTCCACCATGTGGAGTCGTGTCACACCCAGGGAACTAGACAACCCAACACTCTGCCAGAGTTCAGTTTTGTTTTATGGTGAAAAAAGGCCAGATTTACAGTTTGACGCCCTGGAGTGACATGTACTGTTTGGATACGGTGTTAGGGTTAGGTAGATGCTAAATTGTTCCATATTTGATTATCATTGAACACTCCAAAGTGTTACCATATTTTGCGCACTTAACACACACTTACCTTTTTTTTTTTTTTAAGATTTTTTTTTTTTTTTTGGCATTTCTGCTTTATTTGACAGCCACAGTGGAAACACAGGGGGGAGAGAGAGGGGATGACATGCAGCAAAGGACCTGAGGTTGGTTTCAAAGCCCGGTCGCTATGATCTGGACTAAGCCCTGCTACATGGTATGCACTCTTAACCTGTGACCCTTACTTACCTTTATGTATCATGTTAATTGATGTGTTGTAGTGTTAATTGATGTCATGCTGTATGTATCACTGAGTATAACTGACTCCTAAAAATTACTTCTCATTAATATGTTTCTAATCAACATGCCTGGTTGCCATACACCAGACAACTCCATTCTCAAACGAGATGCACTAGGCTTTGTGGTTTTTATGGTATGTCATTATCATGTGCTTGGGTTTAGGTTACAGTTTGGGAAAGTTCTGGTTGAGGCACCAAAAAGAACTTAGTTAACGTAACATAAAAAGAACATAACGTAACGTAATGTAACAGGGCGTAACAGAACGCATCGTAACCTAATGTAATGTAACACTAGCTAAAAACAAAGGCCACTGTCACTTGACATGGGACTCAGGCTGAGTGAAAGTTGTGTTGATTGACCCATTCACCACCCCACCAAGCTCCTAATGCCGACTTTGGACTAACTCAGTGGTTCTCTTTTTTTTTTTTTTTTTTTTTTAATATTCTACCCCACTTTGAAATATTCTTTCAGCCTTGTACCCCCTGACCAGTGCAAACAGAAAAAGGTTAAAAAAAAAAAAAAAAGAAAAAAAAGAAAAAAAAACATGTATAAAGAGATACTTTATTGCTGATATGATTCAATCACAAATCCATTTTCTGGATTTTTGTCTTGACTTCCCAGGCATAGTGAATGAACATCCTCACTTGACGACCACAGCAGCAGATTTAAACCACTAACACACCAGTTTGACACCTTCAGGAAATCTGCAAGGAAAACTGAATATAAAATGTGGTTTATCAAACTTACACTTACATTTTTTTTATTGAACTTAGCATAGCATAGCATAAGCTGATTATGCATGGCAAAAAAAAAAAAAAAAAAAAAAAAAGTCTCATGTACCTCCTGCAGTACTCCAGTGTACCCCTAGGGGTACAGGTACCCCCATTTGAGAACCACTGGACTAACTGATTGACAACTACTTTGTGATACGATACAATCAAGAGTAATCCTAAAAAAATACATTTCCCTCCAAAGTTTAGTTGCATGAGAACATCATTTCTAGACAGGGTTGTTATGGGAAACTGTTCACGTGAATACATTCTGATGCAACATTTTATTTATATTATTATTATTGTTGATTTCTGTGACGATCCATGATCCAAATCCTGTGTCCATACACTGACAAAAACAAAAGACTGGAGGAAATGTTTTGGGTTATGAATACAAGCACAAGTCCGTCCGTCTGTTTGAGTGTAAAAGTGTTATTATCGGCCTTGAAAAAACACAATAGAGGAAGAGCCCCGGCTACAAGAGCTCCACAGAGCTGGCCACTGCTGCACGGCACTGCAGCCGGCGGTGCTGAGATGTGCTCAGGTGGTGCAGCATGCTGTTACTGAGCCCTGATGGCTGGTTTAATGCTCAGACCTTTCACTATCCTTTACTGATAATGGTTAGCCGTCGCAGACAATGCAGTCGCAGGGGTTGTGATACTTACATGCACACAAGCTGTGATGTGAACCTTGAGAATCCTGTTTACACACACAGACACACACACACACACACACGCACACACATCCCTACACATGGGCTGGAACCCCATTACAGAGGCTGACAGGCTGAGTTACAAGGACTTCAGTCACTCATCTGATGTGACAGTGTTGCTTGGTTATGAGCGGTTAGGGAGAATTTACTGGCCTGCCTTCCCTTCCTTCACACAGTCGCCACCAAGCCCAGCATCTGAATTCAAAGTAGCAGTCTTACAATTTATATGTCAGTGTGCATCTCTGCGCTGTGTGTGTGTGTGTGTGTGTGTGTGGATGAGGAAGGGAGGGGCGCGGGTACCCATTCTGTTAAATGCATCTGATAGCGCAGAATTGCCACTTGTTATAAATGATTTACATTATTTAGCATAGCAGCAGTCGCTGTGACAGACTCAAATCATGACTGCCTCATTCTAAGTGCTACTGCAGGTGACAGCCATTGAAATCATACTAATTAAGTTTTAAATAATTAGCTTGCACATGCCTGCCTACACTTACAATGGGCTGCACTGAGGACATGGTTAAACAATCACAGCAGCCTGAAGTCCTTGACTGCAAGAGGCGGAAGCAAGGATGTGCTGATGCCCTGAGACACCTTATGTAATTACTTTAAAGATTTGCCATATTAAAAACCGTTTTTTTTCCCCCCTCGCATTTACCACTTATTTCACACACCGCCGTAATGTTCTGTCTGAATAAAACACCATAGGAGCACGCGGTATTTTTCTTCCTCCATGATGGCCTTTTGTGAATTGCCTTCGCGGTATGCAAAAGATCAAATGGTGGCTGCCTTGAAAATAAATAGTAAAACTGAAGCGATAAGCGACGTTCTCGGCCCCTAATGTCGCGCTAACCCTGCCGATGGGTTTTATGAATAACTCAAACAGACTGTGAAATTCTTACATGTAAGCAGCTGCTTATGCCGTGTATGACATTCATCTCTATGTTAATTTCGGAGTGCGCGGGATGATTGCCTGTGTGGGATACCGCCACTGTGTTTTTTCCATGGTCGCGCGCTCAGAAATGCACTGGAAGGACTCCGTGGACTTTTTAAAAGTTGTAGCTCCGTTATTTCCCGATGAAAGTGCCATTAGATGGAATTTATTAAATATTACATTAAATATGAAATTATTATTAAATATTGTAGCTTTGATTAGGAGTGGCTCCTGGAAAACAGTTAACAAAATGAGAAAAAGGGAGGCCGGGACTATTTTTTTTTTTTCTATTTGCAGTGGTTTATACTTAATAAGGTGCAACCACGTGGAACAATCTGTCAAATAAATTCAGTCAAGGTCAGGTGAATGATGGGAGCTGTGTGATAATTTATTGATCTCCGTGGGGAAATTCTCTTTGCTTTTACTACCCGCCCTCTCCGCCGGGAGGCCAGAGGTCATGGTCAGCATCAGACGGGCGATGTGAGGGGTTCGGCGCCTTGCTCAGTGACACTCCAGCAGGCCGGATTCTTGCCAGAACGCTGGCTTGGGCTGTGAGCACGTAGCTGAAGGGCGGTCTCTTGAACCAGCAGGCCACATAAACGGTACAATAGAATAATCACTTTGCTCAGGACTTTGCCAATGTCTAAAGTGTCCTTGAGCACACATTTACTTGTAATGAGTTCCTGATGACAAATTCACTAGAAGCTATAACTTCTCTGCGCCTGGAAACAACTATGGAGCAGGGAGTTGCTAAAGGCAAGGTGGGAATCGAATGAAATATGTTAGTAAAATGGCAGCTGTGCATGTTGAGCACAGGGGTTACGCCACTTGAGCTGCTCTTTGGACATCTCGTGATTAGCCTGTGCTTGTGTGCTTGTGTTCAATGCTGTGGCTCAGGGCTTCTCCAATCTGAGAATGGGGGCCTCCCCTTGAAGCCTGGGAAAAGGTGCCCAACCTAGCTTAGCTGAATTCCTGGATCTGCATGGGCTCCTATTTTAGATAGACAGATAGATAGATAGGTATACTTTATTGATCCCAGACTGGGAAATTCACACGTTACAGCAGCATCATCAATAAAAACAAAAAATTAAAAATTAAAATTAAAAGTATATACAATAGAGACTAAATATGCGAACCAGGAAAACCAAGTGGCAGAACCCAACACCCGGTAATGGGATTCGACGACTGTCCGACAAAATTTTATTCCATAGATTCAACAATAGAGCGTAATTTTGATGTTCAAGATAACTTTGAACTGCACAAAAATTAAGGGCTGATTGCCGGACTCCAGGTGAGAAGGAAACATTTGTGTGATTCCCCATAACGGTTTTTGGCCTCTCTTTAACCAAACTCCACCGTTGAATCACTCACGATGGCATGGACGTCCTCCAGACAAGTTCAGGTTGCACCAAAACACTTTTCATCAAATTAGTTTGCCCTCAAATGTTAAGCACATAGAAGGTCTGACCTTTAGAGTGTTCACAAGCAGTGTGTGTGCAGGGGTGGGTCATACCACAGAAGCTGCTCAGACTGGACCTCGGAATTTTAAGATTTTTGAAAATAACCAAACATATAATTTTGTATTTCATAGCATAAAGAATATGATAAAATATGCAACACATAAACATATACAACTTATTTTGCAACCTCTGGCATGATTTTTTTTTTTTTTTTTTGGTCCCATTATATCCAGATATGGTTTGTTCCACCTCGTCACAGGAGAACAGGTAAACTAGTCCAGTAAAGAAAAACGCATGTATTCCACTTGTTTGTTTGTTGTCATTTTTT
The DNA here is from genome assembly GCF_902150065.1 of Myripristis murdjan. Taxonomy (NCBI): domain Eukaryota; kingdom Metazoa; phylum Chordata; class Actinopteri; order Holocentriformes; family Holocentridae; genus Myripristis; species Myripristis murdjan. The sequence goes on from NC_043989.1 coordinate 31,576,702, forward strand.
TTATCAATAGTTTTTATTAAATTTTGTTTTTTTCTCCTTTTTTAATAATTAGCATTCATTAATGAAATCCAATGTCCTTGTAGTCACTGTTTTTTTTTTGTTTTTTTTTGATAAAACTAACTTCTAACTTCAAAATTTAAAAATAAATCTTAAATAACTGAAGGGTCTTAGAGTTATAAACTGTTTTTAGAAAAGCCACCAAACCACCAAATCACAGCTGTCCAACATATATAATGGGTTGTAAAGGACATATTGAAAAAACTGCACAATTGTTTTTTTCCTAAAATGTTAGGAGACAATATTTTTATATTCACACATTGATTAATAAAATAAAATAACACAAGTAATCATTATTTTAAGAAAAGCTGTTCCAAAAACTAAATGTCAGTATACAGTATGTGAAATATATATGAACATTTTCATATAATTGATTTTTTTTTTTTTTTTTTTTTTTTTTTTTTTTTTTTTTTTTTTTAGTAATTTTGTAAAATATGCAGTTTCTCCCAATTGAGGAAGAGTGGATCCAACATAGAATATCTAATTGGAATTTAAACATTTAAAATACCTTAAATCACATCTACCAACATCAAACAAGAGCAAATAAAACTAATTATGAACATGGCCTCACATTTATGGAAAACAGCAGTGCTGCTGCTAGGAGTGTAACGACATCATCCATCAGATACCTCCACATCTCTTCTTCATCTCTGGTGCTCACTAATCATTTCTGCCTCCTTTCAAGGCCATCATCATAGCATGCACCGAGTCGCCTCTGTCTCTCACCTGCACGTAGTGGAGCCTTATTCCAGCATTATTAGGGTTTAGGGTTTATGGGATGCTGGTGATACAACACACACACACACACACACACACAAACTAAACAAGATCTCATAAAGTTTGGCCCAGAGGCTTAAAACTGTACAAAGATGTCAGTGTAAAAGGTTTGCGATGCTGGTCACATGGTACTGATGGTGGCATGGCCTACATATTGGCCTATATGTTGCTATGTGACTTAATGATTAGCCCCATACCAAATGGTCACAAATTAAGAAACTGCTAATTCGATGAAGGGAGAGGGGAGGATGGAATTGATGGGACTTTTGAATGTTTTCATACTCATACTCGCCTTTCCGCTGTTGCACCAAACGCAGCCGTGCTAATGCTTGGCAATGCCAGTTCTGTTTCCATTGTCACTTCTCGTCTTTGTTCACACCAGTGCTAATGGACCACTGAATCCCCATGCACCAGCCAGGGCTGCCCGAGGTCTCAGGCGGGGTTAAGGGTCATAAGTGGCGTTTACCACCTATGGCCCTGCAGGACAGGTGTGTTATCACAGCCTTGCACACAATGGCAAGCAGGGGTCAGACTGACAGCAAACAGGTTTCCGACTGTCCTGTGCTTGGGAGTTGATGTTAGATTGTACAGTGCAATGGCAACCCTCTTCTCCAAAGGAATGCACAGCCAAAATGGTGAGTCCTGTCACTGTAGTGCAGGCTTCAGGGTTGCCTGAAGCCTGTACCTAAATGTCTCTCCGGAACCTCTGAAGACCTCCAGCCACTTTCCATTGGTGACTGGTTTTTCTACCAGGCACTGTTTCACAGGTAGGCCCACACTTGGTGTGTCCAGAATGGGTTTGCAAGGTAACGCATGATCTAAACAATAACAAAAGGTAAAGTACACACTACTTGTTTAGCTGTAGTGGGTCAAGACCACGGTGTATGTTATGATGGTACACTCACATCTCTCAGAATTGCAAAACATGAGTTACCCACGATCACCGTCATTTATGACTATTGCTACGGTCATTATTACCTGATCTCTGCCCTGCTTTAGCTCGAGTGCTCCCCTGTGCCGTGCAGCCAGCACACTCTTTCGGCGTAACGTCGCACATCCACCACTCGCCAAATCAGCATCAGCATCATCATACACAACCTCTTCTGGCTCCACGTTTGTTGGTGCCAAAAGACTTTGACCACTTGCTTCCTGCTTCCTACTTCCTACTTGTGTGGGTGGGCAGCATATGTTACATTTACACCAAGGCAGCATGGGTTTCAGCAGGGACAATGGAAACACGAATGATTTTTGGTGTCCAGGCTGGAGGCCGCGGCTCGAGGATGGCCCTAGCTCACAGTGGTGCGACAGTGGAAAGGCAGCTATCTAATCACACTGATTTCACTTTGTCACAGGCTTTAGTGTGACAGGGTGGAAAGATTCAAAGGTATATAGCTAAAATTCTGTGGTCAAAGCTAACACCACACTTTGCATCCAGCTAAATGAAACCCAATGCCTACTGTCTGCTCTTTCACCTAGCAAGGACTACAGATGAACATTAGCCCTCTTGGCTAATTTGGTACTAATTTGGTACTTATTATCTGTATATACTGTTTATAGTGTAAATTATGCTTCATATCTTGCTATCCACTTTTCTGCTGTAATACGTGAAATTTCCCCACTGTGGGACTAATAAAGGAATATCTTGTCTTATCTTATCTTAATTCACATTTTTAAATGTGTCCTGTCCATGTCAATAAACCCAAAATAACTAAAACATCTTTTGACAATAAGAAATATTTTAGCTAATATGCAGTACTGTCTCCTTTTGACAAAAACAAAACAAACAAAACAGTTTATTCTAAAGCCTTTAAGCAACTTCTGACCCACCCCTGAATCTGTTTGGCCCCCCCAATCCTTATCCACTTTGGAAACCTCAGCTGAAGCCTTTCATTTCCTGGGCAAAGGTGAAGCAGGACAACCTGAGTGCCAACCTGCTAATCAGACTGAGTGAATAACCTGCTATGGCACGATTAACGATGCTAACCAATGCATATATAGTGATGTTGACTTATTGTAACGATGCTAACAGATACAAACATATCAATTTTTGTTTACTGTGATGATAGTAAGGGATGCAAATGAGGGTAATTTAGCTGCAACATGTGTTTGGGGTGGCTGGGGTATGGACTAGGTGAGTGAGGTTGTCTGTGTATGTGTGTGTGTGTGTGCACACTATATAGAGACAGATGTCTTCAAATACACTGGAGACATTCTATCATCGGTGTAACAGCTCGCCTAGCAACCCTGAGGAAAGGATCGCATGCTGCTAAGTCCTCCAGGAGCACGCGCACGCACGCACGCACACACACACACACACACACACACACACACACACACACAGAGGACTGCTCAAGGAGAAGACATAGGAGAGCCACTGAAACTTTTTTTCTCCTTTTAACAAACCTCTGCATTTCCACATCTAACTATTGCAACCAACTTCAAATAGCCTTGGGAGACTTGACATAGACAAAACTTGTTTTTTTAAAGTGTGTGTGTGTGTGTGTGTGTGTGCGTGTGTGTGTCACAGTGGCTTCAGTTCACCCCACTTAATGTGAAATGGATAAAGGAATCATTTAGAGATAAAGAACTCTTCCTGTCCTTGGCTGCAGATTGAAAAAAAAAAGTCACACACACAAAGAAAACTTAAAAACGATATGCAACACTCTATCAGGGTGGAGAAAAACACATTCAACGGTGGATGAAAAAAAAAAAAAAAAAAAAAAAAACAGTCTGAAAATAGGAGGCGTTCTAATGAAATGCAACAGACACGTTTTGGTGCTTCTGGACCACAATGTGGAACCAAAGTTCACCGCTGGAAACCAAAGCAGCCTTCGTTTCTCTCTGTATGACTTCAATTCCCTGAGGGAAGCTGTAAAGTAAGCTTGTTGTTTTGTGGGAAGCTGCCAGCCAAGGCTTGGGAGCAATCACACACACACACACACACACACACTTACCGAAAAGGTTAGCTCTGACACATTGCTTGGCATTTTAGAGGCAGTAAACCCCCATCAAGCGAACACAGCGAGGTGTGACCAACATAGCTGCCTGGCCACTGCCCTACACGCTGTAGTGAAGTACCAACAGCTGAAGGCTTCCTGAGGTATTACAGTGGAAACTCAAGCCTTGGAGAAAAAAAAAAAAGAATCAGAGATATGAGGTAAAAGACTGCCTGCACAGGACTGAATACAACATTTTTGATGTCTTCATTAATGAAAGCTGCACAAGGAATCTTCTCAGGTGGGCGGCAGCAAGAAATGAAAATGTTCAACTAGAATGCCCAGAAATCCTACATGGTAAACAGTAAGCTGCACACAAGACGCTCATGTCTACCATCCCTTCAATGTTTTATGCCCGTGGTTTTCTACTGATTACCCGTGGGACCACGATCCATTTTAACAGCATTTTCAAGACGTCTGCTGTCCACAATGAAACGTCCCAAGAAGTTCCTTATCGTGCAGGTGTGGGCCTACGCAACTTCTGCTCTACAACGTGGAATCCAGAAGCGTTTGCCTGGTCAGTGATTTTCAAACTGTGGGCCCCGCTAGTGGGTCCCAGCAGGGAGACAGGTGGGTCTTGAGAAGGCTGTATCAATGCATTCTCTTCTCAGTAACATTGGACAGTAATAGCGTTTTTCCACTATAGTACCATGCCACGCCGTGCCGTGAAATTCACGGTTCCGCATTCATTCCCACTCCAGCAGCCCGCTTGGTTCAGGAACCAACCGTGAAAGATTTCAGCCCAGTTTGACATCTGGTGCTGGCCCGGTTAGAACGGGGCCGCGGCCTAAATATGATCTCCTTCGTGATTGGTCCGTTAGAATGTCAGTTAACCAGGCTGCTACAAACTGACAAGTGACAAGTGTCAACCATTAAACCTTCAGCCAGTAGGCTGTTATTATTTACAAACATTAGTTTCTGGAGAGATTATGGAAGAAATTGATTTGCTTGCTGAGTTTTTTGTTGGGTTTTTCTGTTGTGTAGCCTAGTTTACATTTTTCTTACAAATGGAAATGCAAATGTGACCACTAAGCGCAGATGGCAGAGCATCTGTGAAGATGATGATGAGGGCATCAGGCGGGTCGGCCGCGGCACCGGTCGGTGTCAAGCGGGCCGGTCGCCGCACAGGTCGGCGTCAAGCGGGCCGGCTCTAACCCGCCTGATGCCGACCGGTGCCGCGGCCGGCCCGCTTGATGCCGACCGGTGCCGTGGCCGACCCACCGACCAGTGTCGCAGCCAGCCCGCTTGACGCTGACCGGTGCTGCGGCCAGCCCACCTGCTGCCGGCCGGTGGGTTTTTTATTCAAACAAGATTTTGTCCATTAAAAAAAGTGGCAAAAAGCTAATGTAGGCTAACAACTGACAGCTCCTCTTGTTACTATAACAACTCCATGGCAACGAGCGCGCCTCTCTAATTCTATGACACTGACCCGCTGGTACCATAAGCAATGGAAACACTCCAAGGCCAAACAGGGCCGTGCTGGGCTCAGCCTGGCACAGCCCTTCACGGCACGGCTCTTTATAGTGGAAATGAGCTATAACTGTGCAGGCTCAATTTCTACATCCATCAGGCCTTCTAAGGCACCATTACCCATGATGCCCTGCAAAAGTAGTAGCAAATGGATTGCATCTCTACAGCGTTTCTCAGGTCTGCCAACCACTCAATATGCTTTATAATGTTTGACTCACATTCACATACTGATAGTGGAGGCCTCCATGCAAGCAGCCAGGACCAAATGGGTGCTAGGCCTATTTGTAATCATCACCCAGAGGAATCACAGTGACTGTTAGAGATTGTCTATATTTGTAGTAATAAATTAGTAGTATAAATTGAAATGAGAAAAATAACCACTTCTAGCACTCATGCTCCACTGCTGAATTCATGGCCAAGGTCTACCTGTGAAACCTTCACGGATACCAGGGGCCAAGGACCACTGTTTGAAAACTTCTGTTTTATTATACCAAAGGGAAGAGAGGGGCTAAGATCTGCTGTTGGAAATGCTTGTCATCTTTGCTGTTTAGGAGGCACTTTAATGAATTTTCATTTCATCAAAAAGAATCTACAGCATCTCATTTCACTGAGATGCCTTTCTCTGTTGCAGCCCAACACGCTGTCCCTCACTAAATGATGTAGTCCGTCTCTGGGCCAATCAGAAAAAATATCTCAACTTGTGCTGTAACCTAGGGCCAATCAGCTTTAGTTTGAAAATGCTCAGTGATGAGACGCATCCTTCCCACAAGTTTTTATCAAAATACAATCATTGGTAGTGGAGATATTTCTTATTTTAAGCCAAAAAATAAAATAAAATAAAATAAAATAAAACAAACAAATGGATGGTGACCAATCCATTCTGCTGCAGACTGACACTGAAACTTCCTTGAAACCCGAGGAAAAGAAAAGAAGAAGAAAGAAAAAAGAAAAGGAAGAGGAAAAGGACATTGATTAATGCTCTCTCCAAACAGACGACTATTGTTCAAGGGTAAATTCGCTGCTACCTGCAGCCTTGAGTCCCTGGAACTTCCTCCAGCCAATGCTATTTACTACTCAAGGCTGAGTCAATGCAACCAGGAGCACATCTTAAATTTCCTTTCCTTTTCTTAAAGCGGTGTGCAGCGCCAGCCGCCCTCTGGCAGCCGTTGAAAACCACCGAACAACAGCAGTTAGCCGGATTTTTATGTGAAGTTGAAATGAAGGAACGTATATCAAAGACTAAAACAGGCTTACACTTGCATGTAACCCAGGTCGCAGCGTATAACTCCCGCTGATCACTGAATTAGAAAATGGTTACTTGAAAGAAAAGGAAGATGCTAATTTCCCTCAAGCCTTGTTCCATTGTCAAATGTACGGAAAGATTTGATGTGAAAGATGTGAAAGACGCCTCAGTTAATTGGAATGGGCCACCCTTCTCTGTTGCCACCCAACTTTGGAATTGCATTGTCCCTTCTTAAATGACGCTGAAAGAAAGCTGTAAATGTAAAATCAAATTACATTTTTAAACTTACCACAAACTTACCCCAAAAAAAGTTGTTTAAAAGGTTGTTTAAAAGTTGTTTAAAAAGAAAATGATCAAAACAATCCCCACAAAAAGAAAAAAAGAAAAAGGAACAAGTCAACATGTATCAAAATACAAGTTTTGGGGGAAAAAAAAGAGCCTGCTCACAGGCTCCTGGGTTTTAAAATGTTAAAAATGTATGCTGACAATTACCAGGCTTTCAACAATGGACTAACAGTCTGTGCACATCATCATTTGGGCATGAGGAAAATAGATTTTTTTTTCTCTCTTTCAAATTGTATTCTTTGTATTCCAGTTAGTGTGGATAGTGCTCATTACTGGTGAGTAGTTTAGATTGTGAACATGCATTAAATCACAAAGACACAGAACTTGCAACAATTAATTTAACAGATGATCCTATTACATTAAGAGGATTAATAATTAAATATATTTGACAGGAATGCATCAAGTTTATGACCCATCCAACCAGGCTAACCAGTAGCTTTGCACCGACTGTATATGAAGGAACGCCATAATGTACAGTGATGTCATATATTACCCAACCAGCAGAATAATGTAATCTAATGAAAAAATATGCTTAATATTTTTCTCGTAGCCCCTTTCAATGTTTTCAAAATTGAGGGAATACATTAGGCGGCCAAGCGTGAAACCCAAATGCAATATCAGGTCCTGTCCGCAATTTGTCAAATGTGTAAAATATATGGCAGCGTGCAAATATCCACCATTTACGGGGGCTTTCATAAAACATATTCTTTGGTAATAGTGTTCTGCAGACAGCCTTATGTATTATTGAACAGGTCTCATTTTCATTCAAACAACCTGTAAGTCCTTCACACACACGCACACACACAAACATAAACACACATGCCCACAGACGCACAAAAGCCCTTATAACATTTTGCAAGGGAATTAGTCACCCTGTCCTTTGCAGCCAATTTTCCGCAGCTTGCCGTGGCATTTATCAAAGCAGAGTGTTGCAGGTAAATGTGCACTTGCCAAGCAGTTTTATTGAGCCTTATTTAGCTGGCGTTCTTCCTGAGCCAGCCAATCCCCCAGAAACGCACGCCGCCACGTGCACACACAGTCGTCCTGAGCGCAGGTCGCTCTGGGGTCACCCGCTAGACATAATAACCAGCTTGATGTCTGTGTGCTTGATTACATTATTGCCTTCTTGTGGTTGAAAGACATTCCACTTGTCTTTCCTTTCTCTCTGTCTCTCTCTGTCTTTCTCTCTCTCTCTCTCCATGTGCCAAGCAGTTTGTTTATATCTGCTTCAGCTGGACTGCTGCGGCAAATGATGATGTAATAAGTGCTGGATAATATAATAGCTTCTCAAAATGTAAAAAAAAAAAAAGAAAGAAAAATCTCGACATGAGCTAAGAGTGTAGTAAAAACTGATTATGACATTATAAGGGGTGAGATTATTATTACTATTTATTATTTTTAATTATCACAATATTAGACCTTTTTATTACATTAACCCTAATAAAAAATGTTGCTGTTGAAACATATGGTAAGAAATGATCACATACTATATCAGAAAATTTAACAATTTCATCTGACCAACAAAAAAATTAATAATAAATTAAATGTTAAAAAAAAAGTAAAAAAAAAAAAAAAAAAAAAAAAACTCGACATGAGCTAAGAGTGTAGTAAAAACTGATTATGGCGTTATAAAGGGTGCGATTTTTTATTACTATTTATTATTTTTAATTATCACAATATTAGACCTTTTTATTACATCAACCCTAATAAAAAGTGTTGCTGTGGGAGCATTTAAACTGTTGAAACATACGGTAAGAAATTACCACATACTGTATCAGAAAATGAAGCAATTTCATCTGACCAACAACAAATTTAATTAATTAATTAATACAATAAAATAAAATGATAACAATAATTCCAATATAATAATAAATTCCTCATGTTGTTATTGTTTGTCTTAGATTTCAGCAAAATTAATTAAAACATCAGGTTTTATTCTGTTTTGGACTCATTCAGTAGGACGTATCACTATAATTTGACAAGTTATTATATTATCCAGTATCTATTACATCATCAGCTACATGGCCTGCCCTATCAGCCTTTCCAATGCAAATTAAAGGTTAAAAATGCTTCTCTCTAGGTCGCACTATACTTTACTTCCGACATGCCAAAATGTGGTTAATTAAGTTACATTGAAATATTCAATAATCTATTAATGTGCAGGTCTAATTATTTGGGATGCGTTATTGACCTAGTTTGTAATTTAATTCAAACAGCAACACGCTGTTGTGTTTATTAATTCATGAAGAACAGCCTGCTGCTAATGATTTGGCGCCTTGCAAATTAATTCCTCATTCCTCACTCTCTCTTGGCCCCTGACAGAGCCTCTTTATAAAGTGAAGTACATGTACATGTGTGTACATCCCTTTACAGGATGGAGTTGAATTCTGATCCAATGTCAGTGGATTATTTGAGGGGAAAATGATAGTGGCAAATATGTGGTGGCAAAGATTTGGAGACACAGTGGATTTAAATGCTGTTATTCCTGAAAGGGAGCTTTATGCCATCTCACCCCAGCAAAATTCTGTGTAAACCCAACACAATGAAGTGCTCTGTAATCCAAAAACACTCTTCGGCAGTTGTTCACATATCTGAAAATTCAATATGATGGAGGAATACTCGAGGCAGAAGGGCTTGGGGATCCTTGAGTGCTTAAGGAGTGTTGTGTTTTGAAGGGTACCTGAGTGGTACACACAATCACAGTAAGTCTACAGTACTTCAGCAGATACAGTAAACATGACCCATTCTGAAGTCCCGGACCTCTACCTTCCTCTGTCGCAGCTGAAAAGGACCCAGGAGACCTTCTGGTGATGGTGAATCTTGCTGGGTCCGACACAACAGAAGCGACTTTCTCTAGGGGTTGAAGAGATCAAGGCTTTGACGCAGGTGTAAATACCTTTTGAGATCCCATCAGGTGCCCCCCGCTCCCCGAGAGCGCCGCTGCTGTAACACAGTGAAACAAACCAGACTCGGATGAAATGTGAAAGTCTGAGAAATGTGAAGGTCTGATTTGTCCTGTTTACTGTGATGGGTGTGAAAAGCAACGAGAAAAACATTATTACTGTAGACTGTGGGTCTCACAAGTGTATACACACACACACACACACACTCTTGCACACCATCATCCACACTGCCCCAACAGAGCTTTAGTCAACACCATCTGTGGTGTATGTTTGTTCCCTCTCTGAGATAGTGCGCTCATCAATAGAAATCAGACTGACAGAAACCACATTTCTCAACAAAAGCTGCACTGCAGGTAAGACCATTGTGTGTGTGTGTGTGTGTGTGTGTGTGTGTGAACAGGAGCAGGTTCATTTGTCTGGAACTCGGCGTATACGTGTGTATGTATGCACATTAATTGCCTCCAACATTGAAGTGAGATTGTTTCCAATCCAAATCACAGCAGTAAAAAGGTATTTCTGCCTGGCTGCCACATCAATCCCAGCTAAATATTCCAAGCCCACCTCCCAACCCACTTCACCCATGTCTCCCCCCAATGTTTTGTTCCTGATTGAGGCCTTGGCAGTTGACATGGGAAAGACAGGATCAAGGCGGAAGGTGGGGGCGGGCGGGGGGAAAGACGGCAGCGGCTGCCAGAGACAGTAGAAATGGTAGAGCTATAACATTTCATTTGTCCCATCGGGCTGTAAAGTGTTGGTGGGATTATCCATGGGGGAGTCACAGGGAACAGTCTAAATCATCCCAATGGTCCCCACGCTCCTATTGCCTCTGGCTTTTGTTCCAGCCAGATTGTGCTACATCAGCTTCCTGGAGGGGAACGGCAGACTAAGACGACCACCTCTTGATGTGCACAGGTGCCAAGTATGCAGGGCGGCTGCCAAGCTCCGCAGGAACTGTGCTTCCTCAGAGAAGCGATGAGAGCTCTGCTGCTGCATCACCTCGCTGTTGCGTCCCTGCGGCGTTTACATGGCGTTTGCGTCACATTTGTGTTGCAATCGCATCGCGTTGCCGATGTGGCATCTGACGAAAGCATCACAGGATCAATTCAAGCATCAAGGATGTTGTTGCACTGGCTGGTGGATGCATTCAACCTCATGTGGTGGGCTGGAAGAATGTGAAGTAGAGTTGATGTTGATTGCCTCACAAAACTAAAAACAAAATAATGACAGGTTGTGATGAAAAATTATCTGATTTTTGCTGGACTACAAGGAAGGCTTTGAATGCCACACCTCTTTAAGACCAAAACAGTGCTGGTTCATGAACCAGATCCATTTAGGATTCTTGGAACCCATGTGATAACTAGCGAACCTGCCCACATTGCACCATTTAGAGGGGATCCATTGCGTCATGGTCACTGGCCACTGACTCCAGCAGTTCTGGATTGTGACCCAGCATTGTGGCCTAGTCTGCTGGTTTGCTGATAATGCAGTCAAGGAGTTCATAACACTCCCCATATAACCTTGTCCAGCGCTACTTTTCACTTAGTCCCTTTTGGAGTCTCTGTACTTCAATTTTTTTTTTAACTTGTTGATAATTCGGCCTTGGGTTTTAAAGACCCTAGGCCTCTCAACCTCAGCACATTCAATATGTAATTTACTTTTTCTAGTTCTTCATTCTATCCTTTCCTGAAATTCAGGAAATGTCCAAATTGAAAGCAATAGTTTTTCTTTGGCAGACTACTGTGCGCTCCTCAATTACTCTCCCATCCTTCACAGTAGCTGGGAACCAATAGTTTTTAGCAATGGAACCAATTTTATTTTGGGTCAAAATGCTTAGAATGGTTCAAAATTAGATTTGCAAAGCGGTAAAGAACCAGTTCCTTGTTGGCCTATTACTGACTAAGTGAAATAATCTCCTGGAGCCTCCTAGTGGTGACAGCTAAACATTGTTAGGGGTAGATTCCAGCAAGCACAGCCCTGGCTGTTCTAGGGAAAAGTGACAGACATACACCAAAAAGCACATAGTTGTAACCTGCTATGCTACATCTGGCTGTAGCTTGTAGCTATGATGTAGCTCAGATTTTGGTTACATTTCTGCAGATAGTGAAAAAATACCAACGCTATGCTTCTAGATGTATGATTGATCTTCACTTCTTTCAAAGCAAAAGTGAAACTCCACAAACAACAATACAATGCTTTTCGAGGGGTTGCATAGTGTTGAGTTGAATCTATGCGGCCTTCATGACAGATTAGCCGGCTTATGTCTTTCATCTCATGATAGAAGGTATATGTGACAAATACTTCATAAAAATTTGTGGGAATCTCACCGCTGTGTTCTTCCATTTTCAAAATTACACTGATTGGCACAGGAGGGGTGTTGCAATTACAGGTCACAACAATGTGAGCTATTTTTACTGATTATCCCAGAGGGAGTCAGCGTCATTTGTGAGCAACACCATGTTTACTGATGCTTGGTAATTATTATTTTTATATCACAAGTCTGACCATTTCAGCATGCTAGCACATATAACTCTTACACCTAAAATATGTCTGAGCAACTAATCACGTACGCTTACTTTTGTGTTCTCAGTGACACATTAGAATGACCACTACAGTGCTACTTAAACCCCTGCCTTAGTGCATGTTTGTGTGGGCGCGATCGTCTGTTTGTGTGCTTTTTCATCTCACACAGAGCAGCGAGAAATATTTTTGTGCTTAACATTTGGACAGCCTACGTTTAAAGCACTGTTTAACCTTTCAAAACGCTGTTGAAGCTCCGAGCAGTATTTGAATAATACTGTCTCTGCCAACATTTTTACCTTACATGCAGAGAGAGGCACAATCAATTGCGAGCAGACGACAACATACAGCTTACTACATCAAATAAGCCGGGTCTATATTTAGCGTTCGAGGAAAAGTGTGTATTTATTTTTAAAACAAATGTTTATTATTCCTTTTTATCATGCAGGCTCTGCAAAAACATGTCAGTTGCATTCCTTTACTCTTTCTCCTTCGCCCGCTCCCTTTCTCTCCATATTAAAAACTCATAAGAGATATTTAAAAAGTAAAAGGGGTGCTTAAGGAGGCGGATGGAGATAAACTTTAGGCCCTCTGTATTTTCAATCTCAGCCATTCCCCCGGGCCCTTCCTTTACCGCCTTTAAGAGAATACAAATCACTTCAATTATTCAAACCTCCAGAGAACTCAGGGGAAATAAAAACTAATACACAAGCTAAAAAAAAAACAGATAAATAAACCTATGTATAAACAAACTCAACCCGTAGTAATTACAGATTTCAAAGGCCGGGGAAGAGAATGGTGCTTGCGGAGAATAAAGGAAAATGTTCTAGTTTATGTATTTTACTGGGTCTAGTAGCATATCCATGCTTTACCTACTGCATGGAGTAATAAGCCCACATAGGTAAACAAAGCAAATCCCCTGATATATTCTAGTGAAACATCCTCCTTTTTTCTTCATCTTTTGTCATCCTTCAATTGTTCTGAAACGCTTTAGTTATACTTGTACACAAGGATGGCAGCATATTTGAGGGAATGTGATGATTATGAGCTGAAGCTGAGGCATCAAAGAAATAGCGACCTACTTTTGGATCTGTGCTCCAGTAGCACAAGGACGAGTGTAATTCAGTAAATTGTTGACCCGCTGACCAATGAAGCAACAGCCTCCTTTGAAAACTGCATGACATTGCTAGTACTGACCACTCCAATGCTTTTGATTCCCCTGCATTAACTGAACATTTGTATGGAGAATATTATGAGCAGGTAAAAATATATATCAACCAGGGAACCACAGCATCCTGTAGCATCTTGTCTGACTCACATAGTGGTAAAGTAGTACACATAATATGCATTAAACGTCAAAATGCATTAAAGGGATACTTCGCCCATTTTGAAAAACTTGACATTTCCCCCTCCAGCTGTTATGTAGGGCAGTAGTGGCTCTATGTTCTTCTTACTGAGTGCTGGATACTGGCTGGATGCTCCAAATGCTAACTGTTAGCCTCCTACCACTGAGCTGGACTTCCCCCCAGCTAAAATTAGCAAAGAATAACCACTGAAACCTGCTCAAATATTTAAACAAGCAAAGTTATTATTTTCCAAAATAGTGAAACAGTCTTGGCAGGTGCTTGAAAGGTACATGAAACGTATGTGATAGATGGTGGTGGATGAACAGAAGAAACTAGCCACAACATTACACGTCAACCATCTTTAAATACTCTGCAAATGTGAGTTCAATGAAGAAAACAAACAATATCAAACTCAAGCGATCTATTTCTGTCTCTGTGGCGGCTACTGCTCCTCTGGTGAAGAGTGATACAAGAAGTTCAGATGTTATCGGATCAATAAATTACCAGTTTTCAACAGTAATTTGAGTAAAACTATTGTCATTTGCACTTTAGTTTCAGAAATTGACACTTGTGATGGTAAACCTTCTTTGAGCGGATTATGGTGGTTATTTTTGAGAAGGTTACCTGAGGGGAATGTCCACCTCAACCAAAACTTCATTTTTTATTATTATTTTTTCCCGTTTATAGCAACCAATTTTAAAGTCTGGAATAATAAAATTTAAGTCTGAAATCAACTGACTTGCAAGCCACATGAGTTGACCACTCGGCCAGGAAGGAGCCAGGTCCACCCAAAAACGCAGATCGTTCAATCACAGTTTTGTAGGTCAAGCAAAGGTGGTGACATAAGTGTGACACGACACAGCAGAAAATGTAAATGGTGGCAATGTGTATGGCAGAATTGACTGGGCCAGTTAAGCTGAATCTTATGTTACTTCACAACTACAGTATGGAAATAACAAAGAGCACACACTGAAGGCAAACATTTTTTTTTTTTGCACAAGCTGTCACTCTTCTTCCTACTGGATTTGGCCAGCAGTTGGGGGTAAAGAAAAAAGAGGGGAGACAACCTAATAAACTTTGTCATGTCTAATTTGGTTGTGCTGATGGAAAACCAGATCTAGAAAGAAAATGGTATGGGCTTTTAAATCACTGTAAGTAGCATCAAGCTGATGTAATTTTTAGGAAGCTAGGGTCTTTGCCGGAAAAAAAAAAAAAAAAAAAAAAAAAGCACAAATGAATGCTTTTCCTGAAAGAGTAATTGATGTTTTGCCTTGATGGTGATCACCAACCATAGAGAATGATGTAGCTTTTAATATAACCCTACATCACTGCACTCAGCAACATAGACTTGGACCATTTTGCTGGGTTCCTTGGATGAAAGTGATTGAGATACAAGTCAGAGGCCAATTTGCTCTTATTGAGATCCATGGATTTTAGTCAGGGCAAATCATATAGAATATGAGTATTACACACCACGTGAAAGCACCCAACCTCTGCTGTATTTAATAATGAATGTACGTAAGCTCATATTCTCCCGACTTCAGATAATGAGATTTGAAATCACTGATGTAAAAAATTTAAACAGTGTATATGGTGCTTCATTTGCAGGATTAATATATTGTACTAAAGAGTAATACATTGTACAGCCTCTCCCAGAACTGGAGGAGAGAACTTTAGGCTTTTTTTTTTCTGCATCGAGTTTATTTCAGGACCTTAGCACCAGGGTAGAGTTCTAACACTTTCATAGTATTTACCATACCATCCTCCACCTTGTTGGTAACATTCACATCAACATTCAATGCATGATTACAGCTAGGAATCTTGTGTTGATAACATGGAAGCTTTAGGAAAATGGCATTCTCAAACAATTCACTTCCTACTGCTAAAGGTTAAAAAGAAAAACCTAATTTAATACTACCTCTGTCATGCATGCTTTTTCAACCACAAACCAAGTCTGCCTATAATAAAACTGAAGGTATTTTTGTGAAATTAATGGTTTCAAAGTGTTACCCTTTGATAGTTAGTTTACACTGTGCACTTTACTTTCCAACTAACATGAACACTTACAGGTTCCTCTACCTTACAACCCATAAGTCAGGGCTATTCAATTACAAATTCAGTTGGGCCAGATTTTTAACCGAGACCTTAAGCTGGGCCAGACATTTTCCAGACATTTAAAACGGCGGTTTTCATCGTCAATTTTTCGTTTAAGGGTTGAAAAAGACATACTTTTGAGCCGCTAGCATCAGTAACTTTCAAAACAACGCGCTGCAGTGTGAAGCCCAACACACACCGGCCGCGTATGACGCGCGTCAAACAGCCGCCCCCATTATTTTCTGTGTATCCGCACACCGGCGGCGGCTAGACGCGCGTTGACGCGCCGCGCCGCTACCTTTTACGCCACTGACCTATTTCCAGCGTCGACGCGCCTGAAAAAGCGTATTTTTTCCCTTGCGGATGTCCATCCCAGCTTCCGTAGCTGCTCTTCTTCTCTACTTCTGTGGCTCTTTCCTGTAGTTTAATAAAACTGTCAGTCAAACAGATCTAATTAACATTACAAATAAGCGCTCTGCTGGTTTGAAGGATATATTGCGGTAAACATGTCCGTTATATGCACCGTTTTTTTATGGTTTTCCATTTTAAACATAACTGAAACTACCGCACTACTTGATCAATAAGCTACTGCCCATCACTGGATATTACGTTATGGTAGCCTGTCAGACAATGCTGGTTGATCTGGTTGATTTGTCTTTTTTCCGTGGTATGTAGTTTTTTCCCAGTTAACGCCGATTGACGTTCTACAGTGCGACGCTTCCAGTTTGTGTTGGGTGCGTCAGGTGACGCGCGTCACCTGACGCACCGCGACGCTACGCTGCCAGTGTGTGTTGGGCTTGAGTTGGTTGTGTGTTGCTAGGCAACGTGGAGTGTCGCATTCACTTTCTGAACTACTGCAGGGATTTCGAGTTCATTCTCGCGAATGTTTTTCTCTGCTTTTTTGGTTGAACCACGAGCTGGGCCACTCGGGAATTGCTTCTGGGCCGCATGTGGCCCGCGGGCCGCCAATTGAATAGGCCTGCCATAAGTAAACCCATTTGGGTGTTTTCCTTCACCTAAGGCAGGGGTGTCAAACTGGTGCCATGAAGGGCCAAGAGGCTGCAGGTTTTCATTCCAACCGAAAACTCGACCAGGTGATTTCACTGATTACCTCTCCTTCAAGCAGAGAGCAGCGACTAATCAGTGAAATCACCTGGTGGAGTTTTCGGTTGGAATGAAAACCTGCAGCCCCTTGGCCCTTCATGGCACCAGTTTGACACCCCTGACCTAAGGCATGACATTTTTCACTCACTTTATTTGCGGACAACAAATTATTTGTTCTAAGTTCATGAAATTTTGTTAGTTAAAGATTAAGTTCTTTGGTGGCCTCAACGGGCAGCAGACAGCCCCGTCTCACATCAAAATGAGTAATAGCCGTGCTCATTTATAGCTTCAAAAATATTAGCTACACAATAACAACTCTAAAATTGGGATGTGCCTGTGATTTCTAGCATTCGGTGAGCATTTGGAAAGCTAGCATTCGGTGCCAAACCACCTTGGTTAAGTTTTGAGAAAGGTATGACGTTAGCAAAATTGTGTTAGCAAGCTAGTGTTAGCAAGTTAACATTAGAAACAAATAAACACTGGTCTCGCTTCGACAAGGCCTTGAACCCAGGGCTCCTGAGCAGGGGCGCCGCCAGGGATTTTGGGCCCCATGAAAAGAAGTCTTATTGGGCCCTTGTATAGCCGGCCAATAGGCAAACCTTTTTATTTCAGGCCTTTTGAGGGCCCCCTCCCCCATTGTGGCCCTGGGTAATCAGTCACGCTTTTCCCCCCACTACGACGCCCCTGCTCCTGAGTGAAAGTCCTGTTGACTGAAACCGTCTAAAGCGGACTTTATCAGTCTTGGTACCACGGCACGGAACCTCACCTTCATACAAACATGTACTTTTCACATCTAGGTGAGGCAAAACGTGGCACCGACACACTTTCCTCAAGTGGACTAAAGTAGCTGTTACATATTTTCTAGAGTAAAATGGAGTTTCTTGTAAGGAAGAAGTGATTGACTTTTCACAGTGATGGGCTAAAGAGGGGTGTGGTGGTGGGTGTCATTAAACTTTGGTGAATATCCAACACGAGGAACTGGCATGTCTTGACAATTGCTGTGTTGGCGGAGGTATGCAATCTACTGAGTGCTTTCTAGTTTTAAGTATGTAAACATCTCATTGCTTAATGTAGTTTATGGATAAATGTGATCTCCACTGACAATTATGCCATAAATAAATTTTAAAAAAATCATAGATGTGACAATAACGTTTGTAAGGCGACACAATAAAGAGGTACTATTTTCAGGTAGCCACTATGTATTTCTGTCACTCTTAGTTACAAAAGCATAACAATAAAAGAAGGAGTTCTGGACAAAATAATTAGGGCAGCATGTTGACTGTGATGGATTACTTTACTCAGGCATTCTTCAAGTCTGTGAAGATGTTTTTTTAAACCGGACGATAATTAATGGCCTCATTTTCCTACCTGCTGCAGAAGGTAGGAAAATAAAACCTGACATCTCAAACTGCACAAGACAGTAAACAGACACCACTAAGAATAAATGACAGACGTAAATGAAATGGTTAGCACCAACTGAAAGCCTGGCACTGTCCTTCAGGATCAGTCAGCGTTCTTCTTTCTCTGTCCTGTGAGGCGTAGGCGGTGCAGAGGTTCAGCCACTGCTGGTGACTTCAGCTCTCTCTGGAGGAAGCACTATCACATTTCACGTTTCAAGTTTTGATTCAGCACTTTGCGCCGAAAAAGATTTCCCGCCAGCATCCATATCAGACACTACAATTTAATTTGGTGAAAGAGGGCAAATCTAACAGCATTATTTTGATCTGGAAAACAATCATGTCCTGTTTATGTGACTCTTGAGGTAGATAGATAGATAGATAGATAGATAGATAGATAGATAGATAGATAGATAGATAGATAGATAGATTTATGGATTAAGACGAATAAAACAGCAATCCATAGTATGACATGCAAAAGTACAAAACTTATTTCCAGCATGGTCCTTGGTGTTACACCAAGGTGGAAGGGAAAGAAAGCAGGGAGGACAGGAAAAAAAGCATCACTTACAGCACTTACAGTATGCACTGCAGTACTCAGTGCATGTTTACAGTAAATGGGCATACAACACAAAACTTAACAAAGTCAAATACACCATAAAAAGATTATAGGATATATATGTGTTTAGCTAAATAATGTTAATTCTGCCCAGTTCTTAATTTGTTCCATTATTGTTCTCACTCTCTAGTTTACATTGAAATCCCTCCCAGGTTTAAGCAGGGTTTTTCCCCCTCAGCACTTTCTGGGAGATACAAGGTTTTCGTTTTCATCCAGCACTGAATAAACAGTCGTCTACCGGCTGCGACAAGGGGAGTCCGGTTTCTTGTGTCATTGTCATGTTGAGAAAGAGATCCTGAATCGCCAGGAATTGAGATAAGCAAAAGGAGACAGACAGAAGGAGAGGGGATGGGTGACATTTCAGTTGACTGTGGATGTAACCGTGACCTAAAGGTGCGTGTGTGTGTGTGTGTTTGTGTGTGTGTGTGTGTGTGTGAGGTGGGGGGGGGGGGGAGTTACTGAAATAGGGAGAGCTTGTTTCCATTGTTTTTCCTTGTAGGATAAATGTCACGCTGGTGACAGTACATGGTGGAAAGCAAGGGGAACAAAAAGCCCACCAGCATCCCGGGCTGGTTATAAACCTGGTGTGACACCACCCTGTATATGTGCCTATTTATAACGTTGCTCCCCCAACATGCCCTTAAAACCGCAGTGGCCATCATACATTTCACAGGCTCATAAATGTCTGCTGTTATGAGCTTATATTGACGAAACACTGACTGCGAGTGAGAAGCACAGAGGCCAGTCCTTATGTTCTTTCTTTGATTTTTTTTTTTTCCCAGAGCAAATATGGTCGTGGGTTTAAAAGACATAGAGGTGCTGTAACCCCGCTCTGCGAGTTCAACTAGGCAGGGCCTTCAGAGGTAATTTACAGCATTTCGGACAGAGTTTAGATTGACGCAGGCACAATGCAGGGCTCGGTGTACCTGCTGCCTAATACTATACATGCTGAATGAGAGGCTGATTAGCAATGCATGGGACCCACTGCAAAATGGGCCCCATTGTTGATTCTGCTGACGAGGCAGGCTCACCGGCTGGCTGAGAAGATGGAGGGAAGAGGGAGATGGCGAGACCAAAGCGGGGAAGGGGGAGGAGGCAAATAAGTGAAAAATGAAAAATGAAAGGTTGCATGAAGAAAAGCACTTGATTGACAGGGGAGAGGGCGGGAGAGGGAGCAGTGAAACAAAAATAAATGAACAGGGGCGAGAGAGAGAGAATGGGTATTCACGTGATTACATTTCATGCAAAAACCCTCGTAATTGTGCAGCATCGACTGCGGAGCTGCAGTGGCACGAGCAGGGTGGGAGTACTGCCAGCTCGGAAGGCACTCTGCGTTGGTTTTTCTTCCACTTTTCCTCCATAAAGAATACACAAACTGCCCGCTTGACAGGCCCGCGTTGTTGCAAAGCCCCTCTCCTGTGGCGTCGTCAGACTTAAAGCCAAAGCTTTAGCGCCATGTTCAGACGTATTACACAGTAAAACTGGATTTGTAGTGTCTATGACAAATCAGCGTATATGTGACAAACTTTTTAGTGCGAGAGGTTGGGGGGAAGGGGGGAGGGGTGGGTTGAAAAATCTGATTCTCTCTTCAAGAAAGGCTGAAAAATATAAGGCTATTAGCCAGCACATATTTCTCCCGTAAGCCTCTTAGAGTGCACAGAGACACACCTAGGATGCCAGGCCGCTCCCTCGGAAGCTAATCCCGAGCCATAACGTAATCTCGTGTTAGGTGATCAAACGGACGAGCGAACCTGTGAGCGGGAAAAAATGTAAGAGCCGCAAATCCACGGGAACAAATCTTATTACGGCGAGAAACCTCTGACTCTTTCCGCCGGCATCCACCATATTTACCGCTCAGGCTCGCCGTTTAAAGGAACTCTTTAAATTGTCACAGTTTTCAGAAAGCGAGAGATATAACAGCTCATAAACGGGAACTGTTTTTGTGGGCCTGCTGCTGTCTCCCCTGCTGTCAGCAACAGAAGTCTGTGCATTAGTTTGGTCTTTGGAGGCAAAACACATCCCACTGAGGGAGAGCTCGCACAACAAATTAGTATTTGATTTGCACCCTGTGAATAAGCCGTTCTGTTGTAGTTTTCTAGCCCATTTCTGAACTTTCAAAGGAAAATAAAATATCATACGGAAAAACACTGATCAGCTGGGTGGAATCAGTTGGACATGTTGACACAGCAAGTGGGGAATGTAATGATTGATAAAAAAAAAAAAAAAAAAAAAAAGGGGAAGAGAAAACAACAGCAGCTTCAGCGTTATGCTATGTAATAAGCTCAGATCTGCCTTTGCACCGACGGTGATCAGAGTCATTTATGTCGACTTGGCAGGGGTCAGCCACCAATTAAAACCCTTCCTGCGGCAAGTTTCTTCCTCTGACATCACATCCTGCGACTTTGTTTAAACCGCGCTCCCCCGTGGTGACAGCCGGCATGCAGGGGCTTCTGGGATGGTTCCGGAGGGCAGCGACTTATTAACATGATGCTGGAACACCAACCCCACACCACAAATATCAGGTGTCATGTTCAGTAAATCAAGCCTGCATTTTCAGAAGCCTGCTGGCCATAACAAAGCCATTGTTGCGATGATATGTGTCTCTGCTTGTCTCAACTCATTTTTGCTGAGATGTAATCTGTGGAATGGGAACTCTCTTTGGTGAGCGCTCACGCACACACACACACACGCATACACACCCCGCCCCCTCCCTCCCCAACCCCCCCCAGCATAATCCATCTTATTTTATCTTAGCGAGGTTTGATCTAACACCAGTCATGTTTGCGTTGAGACATCCAAACAGCCGAGTGATATGGACTCAAACACACAGCGAGTTCGACGGCGCTCTGCATTCCCGAGGCCGCAGGCTGCTTTTTATTTTGAACACATCTGCACCTTTTCTCAGTTATTTTCAAGGGTCTGGTTGCAGCAGGCACGTATCTTCTCTTAACTTTCAGGTTTTTAGGCGATGTAATGACTTCTGACACGAAACGCGTTATGTATGAAAATAGCCTCGGAAACAGCTCTATTCGGACAGATCGCTTTAATAGATGATAAAATGCTCTGTGCTGCATCCTGTTTCACAAGGGGCCAACATTCTGTTATCCATTTTTATCACCTTTGTTATTTCAGTTTAGCTAGCTGACTAATTAGGCAGCCTGCGAGTTGTTTTCATGGTGTTGCATAGCAACAACAATGCTGTACCACTTCTTGCGGCCTTTGAGCTAATACTCTCTCTGTTCCTAATGACGCTCCAGCTGAGACTTGAGAAAAAAAAAAACTCCCAGTGCATCAGGGACTAAACTAATGGGAATATCAAACACATTAAGCACACCAACACACAACTCAGGTAATACTCCTAAAGTCTTGCCAACACCATTTAAAGTAGAATTCGACTGATATGGAGCTGATATCACTCTGGAATTAATCAGCCGGCCAGTGTTGCCTATGTCCTTGCTTACATAATTATTTTACAGAGTACACCGGTTGCATATGGGAAGCCTGTAACCTGAACTGATTATCCTTCCTATCATTATTACCATAAAGCATAGTACTATTAAGTAAAATCTGTAATAGCCTTCAAAAACTCACAGCAGTGTAACCTTTGTAAGAACTTTTCACTTGTAGCCTATAGCTTTATCAGTTAACCCTTTTAGCTAATTCACTTCATTTCTTCCATACATACATACATAGATACATATATATACACGTGTGTATATATATGTATACACACACATATAGATATATATGTACGTGTGTGTGTGTGTGTGTGTGTAAATTACCAAATTAGAAAAAAACACAATCATTAAAACACTACAAGAATATTGGCAAGAAATGATTAAAAGAGACACTTATTTAAAACTAAAGTATAAAAAAATTAAATATACTAAAACTGAAGTATAAGAAAATTACCATACAAGTACGTAAGTAGAGTAGAGCAAGTCAACTGGATTTAAGTAGATTTCAGAAGATGTTTCGCTTCTCCTCCAAGAAGCTTCTTCAGTTGAGAACTGAAGAAGCTTCTTAAGTCCAGCTGACTTGCTCTACTCTACTAACGTATCATGACCTGGATGACTGAGAATCTTCACAGACATATACCATACAAGTACCACAGGATTACAGAAAAGCTACTATTAAAACTACAAGAAAATGACCTCCAAAATCCCCCCCAAGAAGTAAAAATAAAAAGAAACAAGTTTGTCCAGGGGGTTAAAAAAAAAAAACAACTTTCAAAATAAAAGCCTGCAGGCAGCATTAAAACATGCTGTTTGATGCTTCAGTAACACAGTAATGCAATATTCAGACTTACTTCATAATAACATTTCATTCCAAGTTGCAGCCTGTAATTTCACAAAGTGATAACAAAATATAGCAGGTCCAACCTAAGAAATATCACTTTCAGTATCGGCCGTCGCACACCAATAACTGTCAGGCCCTAAAGGAAAGGCATGTCAGCACCCAATAACCAAGATTCTACATAGGACGTAAACATGTCTAATGCGTCAAAGCGTCAACCCTGAAGCCCCCCACCTTCTCCTCAAGTCGACGGCCAGCTCTCGAGGTTGTCTTCTGCCTGATCTGTCTGCCTCTGAACAGCTCGGTGGAGTCAGTGGCTGCTGGCAAACACGGTCTGTTGTGGCGGCGCGGCCCTCTTGACACGCCGCACACTGGCGGACCTGAGAGAAAGCCTGAGCGCTCTCTTGTCATTCACTGGAGATGATGTATTTATGTGTGTGTGTGTCTGTGTATGCGTGTGTGTGAATGTGTTTGAAGGCAGCGGCGTGGATAATAGGACATGCCTAATCTTGATTACCATATAAATGTTACTCATGAGGGCTGCAGGGGGAAAATGGAGGGTCTTGAATTCGGGGCAGCTGGGAGTCACTGTGGATGGTGGGTGGGGGGTGGAGGTGTAGTGGCGTCTGTGTGCCCACTGCTCCTGAAAGAAGGGTAATTTATGTCTATTGGCCTGGTCAATCATGCTGCCTCTGGATTCATGTGTGTGTGTCTGTTTAAAGCGGCACTAGGAAACATTATGCTGGTGGTCCCAAGCAAGCAAGGAGACATGACTAAGGTCGCATTGGTACATTCAGGCCACATCTACATGGGTACGGATATTTTTGGAGAACTTTATTCCTCTGTCCGCCCGGGGGCATTTTCAGTTTCTGCTATATACAAAAGAACATGACGGGGAAAAAAAAGTATCATAACCTCATATGACTGCAAAATGTAAAAAGTATACAGGAGAGGTGAAGAAACCCCAAAGGGCTTATTCTTATCCTCACCCCAAACTGATTCATAAACAAACTCCAACATGCATAAAATAAACAAACACAATGACAAAAAAAAACAAAAGAAATACAGTAGGGGAGAGTGGGGTAAATAGTGCCAATTTTTACTTAAAGTGCCTTTAAAGCGAGGGGATTACAGTAATGCCTCCAACTAAAATATGCACATATAGTTTAGGATGTTGTGCATCCCTGGGAACAATCACTTTGGATCTTATATAAACTGATTGAGAAATATAGCTTTCGAAAAAAAAAAAGTGGTTTTGTGGCACAACTTGCCCCCGGTGCGGGGTAAATTGTGCCATTAGAGAGAATAGTCTGGGGTAAATTGTGCCATTGATAACTGAAGTAAAACAGATCATTTTAATCTCACAAATGATAATGCTATATAAAAGCAAAACAAATTCAATACAAAATTATTTATTTAACATTTCTTTATTATTTTATCACAGGCCACTTTTCTATAACAAGGCTTAGCGCCACATGAACACATACCCAGAACAAAATAAAAATTCCAAAATGAGCACCTGCAAATCATCTTCATCTGATTCTGAATAGTTTTAGTGACCAAAGGTAAGAAGACAATGTACAATAACAATAAAATACAATAAAGTAATATATAGTATATAATCACAAGTTGTGCAACTGGCACAACTTACCCCAAGGCCCTTTGGCACAAATTACCCCAAGCCCACCATTTTGAAAAAAAAATGCATCCCCCAGCTGTTTTGAGCTAACATCATGCTAACTGTACAGACTCATGGTGTAGCTTACTAAAGTACTAAAACCTGTGTGAACTGTTTTCAAAGTTTTCTATAATTGTTCAAACACAGCAATCAAAAAACCTTGATCATGGAAATTTTACTTTGGAGGGCAAAAAAATGTTTTTTGAACTGAAATGTGCTTTCCTCTCAAGCCATGTGTCTCCCTTCTTTACAGGATGAGTGAATTGGATGCCTCTTCAAAAATATGTGGTCACATGACCAACTTCTTCTATGGTTTTCTAGATAACAGGGGTGGCACTACTTGCCCCTTGGCACAAATTACCCCACTCTCCCCTACAGCAAAAATTAAAGCATAGCTTGCTAGCTGCATTGTCATTGAAAACAAGATAATGTAAACAGTGTTCGTGTGCGTGTGTGTGTGTGTGTGTGTGTGTTTAAGGGAGAGCCAGTGAATGCTTGGTTATGCCAGTGCTGAGAGTAGAGATGCTGGGCAGATGAAGCTGAGCAGCCAATGGAGCAGTTTGTTGACATTGGTGAGGTACAAATGCAAACACAAATACAGCTCAAAACATTCTGATAATGCCCAAAAACGTGTGGAAAACGAAGCTAGATGAGAAAAACATGTACCGCTTTCATTGTCCAAAAGGAAAAAAAAAACAGCCGGTATAAAAAATGTCCAGGGTTTCTCACACGTTATACTTAGGCAGTCAGCCCAGGCATATAATTCGACCCATTCAGGATTTCCCATTAGCACCACAGTTTCACATCACCCCCCCCTCGTGGTCTCCGGCACCATGTAAGCAGCACTTGTGTTTGCCAAGACACACACACACAAACAGTCTTCAACGTGTTATTATAAGGGCTGGGTATCAAAATTAAGTAACTTTACGGCACCTTAAATGCCTTGCTACTACAGAGTATTGGGCAAAGGAAGCGTCATTCAGTGCATCATTACAGTAAGAACAAGGCACCTCCACATGCGGCCCACCTGCTGTTGTGAAAATGGAATAGTGGGTGAAAAAATCCAAGGCAGGGTGGGGCAAGCTGGTGTGTGTGCAGTGAGAGACCAAGAAGTGTCGGCGTGTGTGTGTGTGTGCAGTCCATTCTCAGTCCCAGGGTGTCAAATATTGACACTCTGTCCCGTCCTTCTGCATCTGATACTGACGCCAGTGGCACCCTTTGGTGTCTGTATGAGACACGGGGGTGGTGACATAGCATAAAGAGCGAGACTCTCAGGGCAGGGAGGTGGTTGCACAAAAAGTGTTTCACATACCTGCAAGACAGTTTTTTTTTTTTTTTTTTTTTTCCAGGCAAGACTGTTTGTGCCTAACTTGTGGTAAAGTGGTTTTGTTGCTTACACCTAACCACATGGCACTGACACATGATAAAAGCCAGAAAGTCTGGTGCATTAAATCCATATCAAACTGAAGGACATGACAAAGCATCAGTATATCACTGCCTGGAAGCATCAGTATGTGATGACCTGGGAATGAGAATGCATTGGTGTCTGTGTGTGTATGTGTGTGTGTGAGTGTGGGACAGAGAATTGAAGTGCAAAGCAAAGTGAGAGGGTTAAAAGAACTTGAGTAAAAGCACTAATAAGGCAGAGAATTAACTAGACTTAATATGATGCAGTAAGGAATACTAGAAAGAAGCGAATGTATTCTTTCATATCATTTCAACAGACAGTTTTCATTCGCCAACGCCAACCCCACCCACCCCTCATCCCTGCCACAGTTACAGTGTCATTCTGTGGGAAACAAGTCTACTTCAGACCTTTCAGACCTGTGGGAAATGCTGATTTCACTCTGAGTTGTTTCGTTTTCAGTGACGAAAACCACAATTTGTATGTGGACAGAAAAACAAAAACCTTTTTGAAAATATGTGCAGTAAAGATGCTCTCTTTAGTGTCTGGAGGGAGGAGAAGAGGTTCAGTCATTTGAAGAGTCCTACTAGATTTTAAGTTTGAAACATCGATTTTGAAGGTGTACATATTGATTTCATGTCTAGTTGTGAGATAATCAGTGCCACCTCACCAGATTTGGAGCAACGAGGCTCACATCTCGAAGGCCAGATGCACATTACACAACCAAAGCTGCAGGACATCTCACATTTGCCATACCACTGAGCGACTGAATCCCATCTTGCATCAAAGAAGTGCCACACTTTATCATGAGACAACATGAGCTGCCACATTATGAGAGCGAACAAGGGAGCCCGACTTCAAAACAGCTGATGAGACGTTGAAGTTTCGTATATCTGGCCTCGTGGGACTGGACCCTGCAAGGCAGAAAGCCAGATGGGTCATTAGTGTGGCACGTGAGTGACCAATAAAAACAATAATTATGCAACAAGCAGCCACAGAGTTTTGCACATGTACATGTGCAGATGGAAAGAACAAAGATACAACTTTGGGGCATGGGTTAGGTCAAATGGAATTACAAAGATAGCTGAATCTG
Source organism: Myripristis murdjan (assembly GCF_902150065.1). Taxonomy (NCBI): domain Eukaryota; kingdom Metazoa; phylum Chordata; class Actinopteri; order Holocentriformes; family Holocentridae; genus Myripristis; species Myripristis murdjan. Next base: position 31,604,042 of record NC_043989.1, read on the forward strand.
AGAAATTTCTCTTGATAAAATTTGCCCACTCTCTGATTGTCCAGGATGACAAAACGGCACATTGGTCCCTCTAACACAAAGCAATGACAAAAAATTTCAGCGTGTTGGAAAATGATCTGGATGTCCCAAAGTGCATCAGAAGAGCGGGACATGACATTCTGAACCTCTCAGACGAGGCAAACAAATACATTCCGTTTTTACTCTTACTTTACTTTTAAATTTGTCTGGGAAGTCTCTTAATGCTTTTTTTTTTTTTTTTGTCTGTTTCATTTAGTTTAGTTTGTAATTTTTCCAGTAATGTTGAACTAATCTTTTGATTTTTTTTTTTTTTTTTTTTTTTTGCTAATTAGCTGATCTGATTTGAATTAAATGATTATTTATTTATTGACCTTTTTTGTTAAAAATCAAGTGAATTTGCTCAGGTGACAAAGGGTTAATCTCCTGATTCCCGGTTTCCAACATCTACACAAAGCTACATAACATCTTTCCATAGAAATTGACAATGCACCAAGGCTAGAGGGAAATTAGCATCTTTTGTGCACAGGGGTGAGTCTTAGATTGGTTTTTGCAATGACATGCACTCAATAGATGCACATCTTTGCAGCAGCGGAACAACAGAGAAAGAAAAGAGAAAGCGAGACAAAAAAAAAAAAAAAAAACTAGCTGAGGAAAACAAATGCTCACGGTCTCTCGCTCAGTCGCGGCTTACTTTTGTATTTTCATTGCAAGAAATAATTGTTTTTGTTAAACAACCACTTCCAGCTCCTTGTAACTCACACAAACACACAAAACAAAGGAGCCAAAGATACAGCAATCGAGTACTGTAATCATATTTATGCTGCATTAGTTTCTCTCTGTTGTAGCCTGCTGAATAGATGAGCGATTCTGCTGTTGACCTTGCCGTGTTGAAACAAATGATGAATAGAGTGTACAGTGTGGTACAATGGTTTGTTCAGTCTTTTGTGCAAGCTGTTTTCTTTTCAACTTATTGTGGCGCAGTGAAATCGCCTTTGTTTTCTGAAGGCAAAGAGGGCTTAGCACACATGCAGAATGAGCCTGCACAGTATGTCTTCCACCAACATGTGATAAGTATCTGCTTTCCAGTGACAAATGAATACAAAACACCAGTTTCTGCAGACTCCGTGGCCCCTTGGTTTTGCTCCCATAACCTTGGGTTCCTAAGAGCCTCTTGCCAACAATCACTCTCAAATCCCAGCCTGGTTACAAGTGACTCTGCCGTCTGTGGGTTTGTGTGTGTGCATGGGGTTACATGTTGAATAATCCGAAGAGGCAGCATGTCTGAGTATTTGCGTGTCTATTTTGTGTGAGAGAATGTGCATGAGTTCCTTTGTGCTTGTTGCACACTAACCGCTTCTTCTCTCTGTTGGGTATGCAACGTCCCAAAAAGCCAGGCCCATAATCCAATTAGGGACACTTGACTGGTGGAGCTAATTAGAACTGGGGACATTGTCTTCCATCTATGGATCAAGTCTCATGGACCAGTGAGCTAACAGCCTGAGCACTGGCCCGGACATCTGGACGCAACATTGGCTGATCCACAGCCCCGTCCATGGGAATGCTAATTACCTTGTCCAATTCATCCAGCATCGACCTGGACCCGAGTTGTATCTTTACATCTTTTATCAACGCGGACCCCAACCTCAGAGGGAGCCTCTCTGTTGCCTTTCTAAAAGGCAAAAGGCCTGGAATTTCACACGCTACAAAAGCATGAAATGGCCTGGATTGTTCTCAGTGAAATGGCCGGGTCCAGGAGGTTTTCTGGAGCCATGCGTCTGTATTCGTGCTTTCAGGGCCGTTGAGTGTTCAGTGAAAAGAGCTCATCAAGGAAGCAGGGCCAACCTTTGTACCTCACACAAAGGTAATTGGAGTCTGACAGAAAGACGAGGCATTTAGACTTTGAGAGGGATTCTTTCGGACTTATTTCTGTCCTGTCCTGTTCTTGCGATCTGTGTTGATCAAGCGGCGCGTCATGGAGAAGCAGCAGCAGATACATAATTCTTGAATGTGTTACAAATGCACACATGCATTTGCATATTGAGGGAGTAAGACAGAGACTGAGCAGAGTCGAATGAAACAAAGGCGGACCTTCCCGCTCTCCTTCTCCCATCTCTCTCTCTGGGGTTTCAGACAGCAAGTGCAATCGAGCCTTAGAGGAGTGTGGTCCAGTCAAGCAGCATAAGAGGATTGGAGCTCAGATACCAGTTGATTAGGCTGCAGAGAATGGAGCTGTGTGCTCAGTCCCAACAGGATTTCCATGGCACTTGACTGGGGACATATGGGCTTTAGCCCACACCCGAGAAACATCTCTCCCCCCCACTACGCTCTTTAAGTCTATGTGTTCAACATGGGGGGTAAGAACACCCTGACAACTTTAAACCCCTTCACTGAGTCTACAGAGAGAGGCAGAGTGCATGCCATTCTTTGTAATGAGCAACACAATATAATTACTATTTGATACAGCTGATTTGGGGATCAAAAACAATACTTAACAATGTAAGAGAATGGATGCTGTTTTTAATTGTTGGATGGCAGTGAAATGAAGAGAACATCTGCAAACAGCATGGAACGAGTCGAGCATAAGTCGCAGTTTCATGCACAAACATTCAGGTTTTTCAGATTGTCATTTTTTTTTTCTCTGCAGCATGCATCAGTAAAATACGATAGATGTGCAGTATGATGACCTTCATCTTCCTCAAGGTTACTGTTTTCAAGCCTGCATCTGTAAATACTTGCTCTTTATTCCCTCTGTCCCCACAGACAGCCGGTGTTGTAGAGCTGTAGGGTTTCTTTCTTGCACTTGTTTTGAAAGGCTGGGAAATTTTGACAGGTTTGCTCGCTAAAAAGACGTCGGAAACCTTGTCACCTGTCAGTCATACCTAAGTAAAACACTTGGTGGAGTAAGGAGGCTAAACACAAACTATAGATGGAGTTTCAAACGTGTTGTTTCCCTCCAAAGGTTTCAAAGGCTGAATCAAATTATGCACTTGCATATCCAATGAGTGCACAAGACAGTAATCAAACTGAAATTGACCAAGCATGCAAATCACTCACTGGACAGTCTGTGAGAATGAACAGCCACCAAGTTGGTCCTGAGGTATTTCTGATCTTATTTCATTCTTGTGTAACTTGAGTTTTCTCCAGACTTTCAGTGGTCAGACACCAGTCTTTTGAGGCCCTCAGTGCTACACTGCAGGTTATATTTGTCTTGCTGACAGCCAAAAAACGGTGTGCAAGTGACACAGGAGGTAACTTACATTCAAGCAGCTGAGCGCTGAGGTCCTCAGCTCTTGGGAAGCAATATCTGTGATCAGCAGATTGTGTTTTAAAACATACAACTTGGTGATTTCAGCAGAACTATCATACAGAATAATACATGTGCTGTTTGTGACTGGGAGATGATCATTTTACCTCTTATCGATTTTGTGTTTCCTGTAGATAATGTCCCATTTTTAACTGCCTCGTGATACCCAGTGTCCCAAAAGCATGCTGCAAACAAATATTAAACAGTACCTACTGTGTATTCATCTCCATTTGTATGCTTTTTTGGCAGGTAGTATGATAGACTTCAAAACTGTTTTTTACTTACCGCAAAGTTTACGGCAGTGTCATGTGACCTACCTCTACATTCTGCTGCCTTCCAACTTCAAATTTGAAAAATGGAGAGTAAACCAGGACACACACACACACATACACACACAAACATGTATCTCAACAGATAATTCTCTATTTTCGGTTTTCATGAACTTCTAATTTACTGCTGCCCCTGAGTAGGTGCTCCCTTTCCAGCAGTAAGTGTGCAGTAACTGCACCTTCAAAATACTGAGCCAATGGAGTATGTTGACATTGTTGAGTATACTGCATTTTCATATTTTAGAGTATGAATTCTCATTCCAAAGGCATCAACTATCACAACTTGGTCACACGCCTTACGTATCTGATGCCGATGCCAAAGGCACCTTTTGGTGTCTGTGAGACGCGGGTCATGATGGCATGGTATAAAGAGCAACAAAGTCCATGAAGGGAGGTGGCAGGTGAAGATGGCAGGCGCCTAAGCAACAGGACCGTCACACCCGATACCCAAGACATTTTATGTGTGACCGAAACTGTGCCCAGTTACCGTTTTGTTGCCTAAACCAGTGGTTCCCACCCAGTCCTCAAGGCCCCCCTGTCCTGCAGGTTTTTGTTCCATCTCTACTCTTGCACACCTGACCCAATTAAGGCCCATGCACCTTCATGCACATCCTCTTCAGGTAGATCTGTTTCAGCCAATCAGCATGCAGCCCTTAAATGGATCAGGTGTGAAAGGGCAGAGCTGAAACAAAAACCTGCAGGACAGGGGGGCCTTGAGGACTGGATTGGGAACCACTGGCCTAAACCTTTCCCTAAACTTAAACAAGTCATTTTTATGCCTAAAATTAACCGTGTGACACTGACATGTGACACCATGTGACACTGACATGTGACACCATGTGACACTGACATGCATCTAGTATCTGATCACATCTGGTCAGCTAACTACTGTGCCAGCACATGTGTACAAACACACCTGATTTGCACACAATATCCAGTGTTTCTGATGTTGGAGGTTGACTTGTCCTGACCTGAGCGGCTTCAGCATGGAGATAAGAATGATGGAAAGAGAATGCTGAACTGCTGTAAAATGTCATTCTAAGAACCACATGTCCCATTTATATGTTTCAGAGCAGAAATATACAGCAACTGTAGCTTTTTCAGACAGTGTATGTATGGCTGGCATTGCTCCACACTGGGCTACGACCAAATATCCATTTGTCAGTACAGCACTGCAGTCACTTCACATTTCACTTATCATCCTGCTATAGAGAGCAGATGCAATCTGCAGAGTGGTCTGCCACCTCAGCCAGCTCTGCAATCAGCTAGACACACATGCACATGCAGGCGCACACACACACACACACACACACACTGTTCGACATACTATATGAAACAGATGTACATACACGCTGACAATGGGATGAGCACACATGTTCATGGACATGATTGGGTGAACTAGGGAGCAGAGGCAGAAATCTTTCTCTTGCGCGCACACACACACACCTTGACATATACCTTTGAAGACACTTGCCTACACACACCAGGCCTGAGCTGCCAAGACCTTTTCAGATCACCCATCTTGTCCCTATTCCCTCCCCCCCAAACACACTCACACACACGCACAGAGTGAAGGTGTGTGCATCTCTGTGATAGGTACAGTCTGTCTGTCAGGCCAGCCACAAAGTGCTCTGACATCCCCCGGCTGTGTTCGCCCAGCTTTGTGATCCCTCCTGTTCCCCCGTCATCCCTCCCTCTCTGCTTTACCTGTGGATGGAAGCGTCACATTCCATCATGTCCAACCTTCCACGCAATGTTCCTGTCTTTCCTCAGCCTCTCAGGCCTCCTCTTTGCGCTCTCTCTGTAGCTATGGTCAAATTGATATCTGTAGCTGATGCTGCCCTTTAATTTCAAATGTGATTTTGCCCAGTCACTGTCATCAGTGGTCTCAATTCACTGGATATTACCCTTTATGATTGTTGAAAACTGGTGCAAAACGGCTGCCCTACAAAGATGTTTGATTGTTGCAGACTGACACCGAAACCGTTTACATTTGATGTTTTACATTGCCTGGAAAAACTCTGGTATTAATTCCATTGTGGCTGTGCTGGAAACGTGTTGATGTCATGTCATTTATGTCTGGCTAGTTTTCAAAGGGAATGAAAAAAATACACCACCAGGCAAACAAATGGATATAAATGCAAGGTATCTTGGCAACAGCTGTGTTTTTCAACAGAGTGAGCATGGTTTTTAGGTGGGTGTTTTCAACAAATTCCACATAACAATTAGTTTTTGGCAAAAAAAGAAACAAAAAAAAAACAAAAAAATGGGTAAAGATACTCAATTTTTTCACCAAATATTGGCTATCAACAGTCCAGATCACTCCAGGTCTCTTTTACCCCACTCCCCTGGTCTCTCCCTGTAAAGTCTTTACTCTTGATTTTCCTTCGTCCTCCCTCTGCTGTCACCTCCTCTTCCTCCTCCCTGTCTCTTTTATATTTCAGTAGTTGCTTTCTGCCCCCTTTAAAAACCGAGGCCACTTTGCTACTCCGTCTCTTTCTTCTCTTTGTCTTCTCACTCTTATTCAAGGTTGACATCTCGCTTCCCCTCCTACTACTGCGGTTTTCTTTGCCTCGTCCCTCCCTCTTATAGCAGTAAACAATGAAATGCCATTAACAGGACACTCAGTGCCTGTTAATAACAATGGCTCACCTCTATCTCTCACTCACTCACTTTTAGAGTTTCTTGCGTGGCCTCACCTAACAGCGTGTGTTGATGTGCATCAAACTCCCCGGTCTTGATTTTATCCCCTAAAAAGTGAAAAAGCTTTTCTGCCCTCTCTACCCAGCTTCCCCACCCTCAGACAGCTCCCAAAATGGCACTTTTAGCACAGAAATTAATGGCAAAATTATGCCATTTTTTTTTTCTTACACATGTAATCACAGGTTGTTTCTTCCTGGTGCAAGCAAGGCTACTATGCCAAGTAAACTAGAGACATCACCTGCCAGATCTCCTTTCCAATTCAAATGAGACAATAACAACAGGCATTTAAAAAAAAGGTTCCAGGACTTGTTTTTTTTATATGACATGTTCTGCTTTCTTTGAATTTGTTTATGAGGTTTAAGTGTTATTTTGGGAGCTATTTTGCTTTACTGTGGAAGTGAATGGAGAGCGCCCAATACTACAACAAAGTGCAATTTTGCTTTAAAGAAATAAACAGTTATTGGTAGACTGTCCCACTGATCAACTTAGTAATTAAGTGATGAGAGCATAACTCACAAAATTACCCACATATCCCTGGTAGACCACTGCGTTGCATGTTAAGTGACAGTGGGCTTCATGCTAACACCTTAGCATATACCCTGGTGACATCAGCTGTTTGTGCTGATATATATATATATATATATATATATATATATATATATATATATATATATATATATATATATATATATATATTTTTTTTTTTTTTTTTTTTTTAATGGAACTGTTTTAAAGTTCCATTAAAGTGAAAAGCGCTATACAAATGTCATGTATTATTATTATTATTATTATTATTAAAGTATTCTAGGCCTTCATTATAGTATATTTGAAAGAGCACAAAAAAAGCCATACACGTTTATCAAACAAGTTTTAATATAACTTTTCACATGACAAAGACTCTTTTTGTATACAAACAAATGTAGCCTATTAAATTCTAGTTTCTTGCCAACTAACTTGATAATGTAATAATTTACATTCGTCCAATCTCAGAACCTATCAGCTATCGTTTGACAACAATTTGCCTCTGGGGACGACTGACAGTTTTTCGGATTTTCTGGTGTAGCCAGAGACAAGCTGGAAACCATTTCCAATTCTTTGATCACACAAAGTACACATAGTACACGAATAGCAGTACTTAAGCAGTACTTTTATAAATCTTTCACCGACAGAGTCATTTTTACTCAGTAGAGCTTGAATACATAATGATGTAAGATGCAATCGTTAATGAAAACAAGAAGCCAGCAGCAGTGTGGATTAGGACAAAACTCAGTGAGACCTGGGTCTCAGGAAATTGTGACCCTGTTCTAACTTGGACTCACATATTGATCTCCACCCCCCTTCAGTCCTGACTTGTAGGTCTACTCACATCAGACCGCATTCCCCGGGGCTGGCGGTTGGTTTGTGTGTCACTTTCATCTGCAACAGTGCCTCCGTATACTCCCTGTAAACAGCACAACATATTCTTCTTGCTTGCAGTGATTACTAACACTAACAGCCAGAGGAAGGACGCTCAGTTATAGTCAGTGGAAAACAGTCAATCCAATTAGTCACTTCCTAAGTGACAGCCATAATAATAATCATAATAAAATCTGTTAAAATCCCCTTTGTGTCCTGGAGGCGTCCCACAGAAGATATTTGTCCATCCCAAACACATTTTTTTTCCATCAATTGGACACCATCAGTCTCGAGGCCTGGAAAACATCATCTCATTGGCCAATAGGTTGATGACAGTCAATATGGCCAATATCGGCTAATACTGATATTCCACTGATGAATAGATGCATCCCTAAAAAATACCATGGAGTTTTGTCCTTCTAGGGGCCTTTCACTCTTAAAAAAGAGCTTTTTAAGTGTATGCTGGATACATCTGCCAAGATTGGGAACAGGGTGTGATGTGTGCGTGTGTGTGATGTGTGTGTGTGTGTGTGTGTGTTCGTGTGGGGGGTGCTCTGTGCTAGTCTGGGGTGACGGGACACTGGCTGGGGAGCGGAGGGCAATGTGACCGTCAGTGTTAGGTTGTGATCCACGATGACAGGCCCAGTATCTCCAGGCAAGGCCATGAAACCAAAAACCCCCTTCTGCCACTCTGACAACTGGAAATGGTAGCAGGCATATCGCACTAATGAGTGAGTGTGTGATTTTGTGTGTGTGTGTGTGTGTGTGTGTGTGTGTGTGTGTGTCTGTTCCTCCAGGCAGGCAGGACAAGACCAGACACCAGTGGAGCACTGGGTTGTCTGGGGATCACTGGAAGGTCAAAGCTGCTTTTATAACTTTTATATGTCTATTATATTTTAGATTTATCTCTCATCTTGCCTCTATTTTACTCTCTGACTTGTCTCTTTATCTCTTGCCACACACATTCTGTCAGCTTTACACAGGCTAGATAGAAAAAGTATGGAGTATATACCAAAATGACCCACATTTTATTTTTGGCAACAACTAATTACCGTTACTTTCACATTAGGTGTTTTCTCTATCTCTGCACCGCCTCTCTGTCTCTCTGCGAGTGCGAAGGGTCACCTCAGGTCAGATGACTCCCACTCCCATCTGTCAAAAAATAAAAAATTTTAGGGGAGAGTGGGGTAATTTGTGCCAAGGGGCAAGTAGTGCCACCTCCGTTATCTAGAAAACAATATAAGAAGTTGGTCATGTGACCACATATTTTTGAAGAGGCATCCATTTCACTCATCCTGCAAAGAAGGGAGACACACGGCTTGAGAGGAAAGCATTTCAGTTCAAAAAACATTTTTTTGCCCTCCAAAGTAAAATTTCTATGATCAAGGTTTTTTGATTGCTGTGTTTGAACAATTATAGAAAACTTTGAAAACAGTTCACACAGGTTTTAGTACTTTAGTAAGCTACACCATGAGTCTATACAGTTAGCATGATGTTAGCTCAAAACAGCTGGGGGATGCATTTTTTTCAAAATGGTGGGCTTGGGGTAATTTGTGCCAAAGGGCCTGGGGTAAGTTGTGCCAGTGGCACAACTTGTGATTATATACTATATATTACTTTATTGTATTTTATTGTTATTGTACATTGTCTTCTTACCTTTGATCACTAAAACTATTCAGATTTAGATGAAGATGATTTGCAGGTGCTCATTTTGGAATTTTTATTTTGTTCTGGGTATGTGTTCATGTGGCGCTCGGCCTCGTTATAGAAAAGTGGCCTGTGATCTTGTTAAAATAATAAATCAATGTCAAAGAAATAATTTTGTATTGAATTTGTTTTGCTTTTATATAGCATTATCATTTGTGAGATTAAAATGATCTGTTTTACTTCAATTATCAATGGCACAATTTACCCCAGTGTATTCTCTCTAATGGCACAATTTACCCCGCACAGGGGGCAAGTTGTGCCACAAAACTACTTTTTTTTTTCGAAAACGCTATATTTCTCCAACAGTTTATATAAGATCCAAAGTGATTGTTCCCAGGGATGCACAACATCCTAAACTATATGTGCATATTTTAGTTGGAGGCATTGCTGTAATCCCCTCGCTTTAAAGGCACTCTAAGTAAAAATTGGCACTACTTACCCCACTCTCCCCTGATGGGGATTCCTTTAGGATCACTACACATTCTTTCCTCTTCACCTTGTTTCATCAGACGTTAATAAATCATAAGTGTGTAAGTTTGGCTTTTACAAGGAAGCTGGGAAAAAAGTTTGAAAGTTGTGCAGTATGTGAAATGTACTGAACGGCAGCGAGATGCACAGGTAGCACCGCTGATGTGCCGACCTACATCCAGAGACGTCACGGAGTCACTCTGGGACAGCGAGCGACACCACCTGCGGCTTCAAGCATGGAAAAAGGTCCCATCAAAATGTTCCTCCACACCCCGCTCTGCACGGTCTAACTCTATTACCAAAGCCACAGCACGCTTCATATGCTGCAGCAGCATCATGTAGAGCAGAGAATCTCAATGCAGAAATGCATTATAAAAGAGTATAGTATTGTTTCCAGCTGAATAATTTGCATGCTTTACTACCGCCAAATGAGATTCCCAACACCATCGTAATGTCCCCTTCTCTTTATCCGGTTACTGGATTTAGTCAACCTATCAGGATTTCTTTTTGCAACTAATAAAAACTTTTGACCTTATTCAATCCGAATAAGTCCGAATAAACTCAGGACTACCAAGATCAAATCCAGCCATCCATCCATGTTCTTGTGGCCTGTTGTAAAATGGTGTGTTTGTGCAGACTGGGGCCTAAACAGTCTTTGCATCAGTTGGCTTTGACTGGAAAGATGAGACTCATTGTAGTGAGATCATTTATTGAAACTTGACGTCACTGCATACAATGACCTATAGTGACCTCTAGGATAATCACAGCCTCATGAAACTTTAAAGCCACAAACTAGAGAGAGTTTTTCAGGTACACCGACAATAAGGTGGAGTTTCTGACACATTTCCACACAGAAGTGCTCAAAGAATTGCATTTGTCTGCAATTGGGTGTCAAAAGTTGCCAAATGTCAAAAGTTTTTTACACCAAGTCATAGCATGAGTTATTCTATGGTGTTCCTAAAGGTCCTAGTGTCCCATTGTGGTATTTTGGAAGGACTTTTGACCATTTTTATTCATTTTCAAGTGTTGAAAATGTTTGAATTTTGGTTTCTACCTAAAAATTGCTGCAACAATTTATGCAACATAATTGAGCATGGGAATGGCGATCATATGCTCCCATCTAATGTTCTCTTCCTTATCCACTTAAATAAACAAATAAATAAATAGGTGTCTAACTAAAACACAATATTTCTTACAGATTGACTAGAATAACATGACACACACAGCTGAGCAGCTTTCAGATGATGCTTAACTCTTCTATTTGACATCTATTGTTGACTTTTTACTTTCCCCTGAAGATCCCTGACCCCCCCTCTTTAAAAAATAAGTACAGATTCACACTTTCGCATTGTATTGCATTGCATCGTGACACAGCTGATGGTACTGATCTGTTGTCAACTTAAAATGTATGAAGATCCATACTGAACTGGTCTCAGTGGGTGAGATTCACACCATAGATAGATAGATAGATATTTAATGATCATCTCTGTCGTCACTATAATATTATCACTGTAATTATGACTTTCTTTCATGTTCATCACCATCATCGTCCTCATTTTTATTGTCAAAGTATGGTTATGTGTGTTTGTGGCTGCACTGGAACACTAACACGAAACACTGTGCATGCTCACAATCTCATGCAATCTCATGCGCACACACACATACACACACACACACACACACACACACACAGTGCTAGCATCGTGAGATTGTCTTTGTATATAACGTTACGTTTTATGAAGTTCCTGTTCATTATAAAACAACCCAGCCTGCCATCAATCTTTGCATTTTATCTACAAGCGTTCTCAAATGCTTAACGGGACGCTCAATTAATTTCTACCAGCAGAATGACTCCAGGTTCATACCTCAGCAGTCAAACTGTGTCCTGCACGCAATTTACGAAAGACTTCCATAAAAGTGGGAGGTATTGTATATCTTTCACGGTACACAACACACAGATGCACATATCTGCCCGTGCCGAGGCTCTCTGTCGCCTGACTTACATAAATATGCAAATCGACTAATGAGAATGTCGTAAAGTAACATGGCAAGGTGTGGAGCAGGCAGAATGGAAATGAGAAGGAGGAGGAAGACAAAGTTTGGGTGTCATCAATAACCGATCGTCCCGTCTCCTTTATGGACGATGAGGCAGTGCGGTTACAAATCAAACACAGAAATGAACGTACGCCCGTCCAAAGCAAGAGGACACACTCTTGCCCGAGAAAATAAATTTTTACCTTCTCAAATATGTATGACTTCACATCACTTGCCTTTTGCCAGAGCACTTTTGTTAGAAAATGTGCTAAAAGACAGGAAAGAACATCAACAAGTATGTGTGCAGAAAGTGCTGCAGATATATTAAAATAATGAACCCTTTGAAACGTGGACAAATTCACTGGATTTCTTTCAAATGAATGGGAAAAAAAGGCAATGAGCAAATTAGCAACAAATAATCCCAAAATTAGCAAGAAATGTGTTAAAAAAAAAAAAAAAAACAAGAACATGACCAGAATAAGCAAAAAAAGTAAACTACTTACAATCATCAGAATTATACATTTAAAACTACATTACAAAAAATATAAATTTGCAAAGATTAGTAAAAAGAAATTTTATGTTACCATAAAATGACCAGAATTTGAAAAAAAGCAAAATAGATGAATAAATACATACATAAATAAATCAAGTAAACTATTTATAACTATTAAAATTACATATTTACTATTACATTACAAAAAATATAAAATACACAATTTACAAGAAAATTTGCCAGAAAAAAAAAAAATCCCCACAAAAATTAAAAATAAAAAGAAATAAAGTGAATTTTGCTGAGATAGTGAAATAAAACTTTTCAAATAAAAAACCCCTCTGCCTCCAGGTGCAAATGACACCAAAAAAATTCAGAAACTACTAAAACAAGCACAAACACACACAAAAAAAATCTCAATTACGGCTCAGTCGGCAACTGGTTATTTCCCTGCTTCATGGACAGACGTTGTACACTTACACACACCAACAAACACACACTGACACACACTTTGCCGGCCACCTGTCCCACATTTGGGGCTGAACAATGATTTTGCATGAATCAACTAAGGTAGCTGCAGATGTTGCCTGCTCCTAATCCATGAAGCCATGGAAGCAATACATGAAAAACTATATTAAAAAAAAAAAAAAAAGGATGAGCGAGGTTAAGCCGCGCTGATACCCTGCGCTCCGCTTCCCAATCAGTTCCCCTCTAATTCTGTGTGAGAGAATTAGATTTTCATTAAAAAGGAAAACAGAGGGAGCGAGAGGGAGAATGGAGCACAGAGAAAGGGGGAACAGGGCTTGAAAGCATATCAGCGTACTGATATGAGTTCATCTGCTGCGTGCACAGAGGTCACAGGTCAGCTGATTACGTCAACCCGCGTGGCGTGCTCTCCTCAAGCGAAAAAAAAAAAAAACACCAACCGGATGTTTCCTGACCGGCCTTGGTGACTGTCATACAACAGCGAGCCTACAACGCCTGTGGGTGGTGTGTTTTAGCGTGTGTGTGTGTGTGTGTGTGTGTGTGTGTGTGTGTGTGTGTGTGATCGTGGCTGGTTTTCATATCCACACAGGCGCTCAACAGTCCCTTAAGTGCTTGTCACGCTCGCGTAGGCGCTCACTCAGGCGATCCCCGAGGGAAGGCACTCGAAAAACAAACAGCGAACGGCAGAGGAGGAGGAGGAGGAAGAGGAAAAGTGAAAACAAAAAAATGAAACGGCATAAAAAAAACAAAGCAAAGCAAATGGAGGAGTAAAGTGACGGCATAAAAGATGCATTATCATTTACGACTCCCCTCCCCCCCGCTCCTCCGTCTCAGCCCCCGCTATTTAGCCTGGAGGTCTGTCTATCCGTCAGTCTCCGATGATTTTTGATGCCTTGTCACTTTGCAAAAAAAAAAAAAAAAAAAAAAAAAAAGCTAAATGATATAAGCGACGATGGCACTTAATATTCACACTCTGGCGTAAATCTGGAAAGCAGTTTTATGAGCTTGTGTGCTTCGTTTCAATACTTCATCGGAGTCGGGAGCAGTCGTGGCAGATGCCTGGTTATTTACACACACACACACACACACACAAACACAAACACACACACACACACCCTTCCCCACATTCCACAACACTGAAGTGATTTCCGTTGAGCAAAACGCCGCAGCGAACAAAGAGATTAATAAGTTTACATCAAGAACATACATAAAACAAAAAAATCCATAATTTCTACTTAATTTACGAGCTACAAACACATTTTAAATCACACGGTTTTCCTCTTGGGATGTTTTAATACAATGTTGCACCAAAGATAACGCAACACACAGGAACTGAACCATTTTTTTTTTTTTTTTAGATTCAAGCTTTCACATTTGTCCAAAAATATGCAAACAGGAAAATAAAGGTGCTAACTGGAACCTGAAATGGTTCTTTGGAGTGATGCCATAGAAGAACCATTGTTGGTTCCACAAAGAACCTTTTAGCAAGAGGTCCTTTAAAGAACCTCCAAAGGTGCCTCGAAGAACCATCAACAACAACAACAACAAAAAAGGAAAGTTCTTTGTGGACACAGCTGGTTCAGTAAAGAACCTTGTTTTTTAGATGATTATTTAGTAATCTTTCAGTATAAAAGGTTCTCTGAGTGTTTTAAATCAGACGATTGCTTGCAGGTTGAAAACCAACATGAACATGCTGTTGTCCGGTTCTCCACGTTCCTTGTTCCTTTGGGTTCCAGATGAGGTATTAAAAATGTCAGCTGTGACGCTGTGGCACTTCTCCCTGTTTTCTGATGGTTTATAGAGCGAGACATGAATCCATTCACTGAGGAAATAATCTGCACATTAATCCACAAGGAAAAGAACTGTTAGCTGCTGCCGCCACCAAATAACTCCAATAAACATGAAGAACCTTTAGGACTTTAAAGAACCCCATACAGTGTGTGAAGAACCAGCCCCTAAATAAAGAGGGTCCTCAACTGGGGATGGTTCTCTGTAGAACCAAGGAGCATTTTGAAGAACCATTTAAGAACCAGTATTTTTCTGAGTGTATGGTAGCCATGACTTTTGCTCATGTTGTGTTTCAGCTCAGGCCAAGTAACCTTTGTTTCCCATTTATGGGAGGTGCAGTGAAGCTATGGCAGAGCATCTACACACATTTAATACCTGATAATCCCCGCAATCCCCCGTAAACACCCATCGACATCTCTGCAGCATCGTCCTTGGCCTGCTGGCATCATATCCTGCATGTTGTCCAGGACAATCTGATTATTTGCTGTGCTCATATGAGAAAGCAGTAGTGTTCTTTAAGTTGATATTGGACAAGTAATAGCATTTATTATTATTGTTGTTGTTGTTAAACAGAGCACGTAATACCAGACTTTCAGATTTTCAAGAAATTGACAGGAAAACAGGGATTTTAACCCTTTGAAACCTGAGCAAAAAAAAAAAAAAAAAAAAAAAAAAAAAAATCCCTTGATTCTTTTCAAAACACACAGGGGAAACATCAGCAAACCAAAAAAGGGAAACAGTAAATAAATTACCAGAAAATTAAGAAAAAAAAAATTTCAAAATTTATACACATACATACATACACACACACACACACACACACACACACACACACACATCTATATATCTATATCTATATCTCTATCTCTCTCTCTCTCTCTCTCTCTATATATATATATATCTATATATCTATATCTATATCTATATATCTAGATAGATAGATATATAGATATAGATATAGATATATAGATAGATAGATAGATAGATAGATAGATATATTCTCCAATATTTCTTGACCCAAAAATTACCAGGAAATCAAAAAAAAAAAATTCTTGCTCCTTTAAATAATAGTATACATTTTTTTTTATTGATTTAAAAAAAAAATTACTACCAGAAAAAATTTAATTAATCAAAAATGACAAGAAAATTGCCATAAAATGTGTGTAGTGTTGCAACAGTATACATGGCTGCTCATTGTCCTTTAATAAAAATGGGCTCTGGTGCAGTCAGATGTGATGGACCTGAGGCCGTTCTGGGTGATTGCAAAGGGCTGTGTATCATATGACTGATCAGCACCACTGTGGCTGTCACAGATTAACTGGAACATGACCCTTTTCTGAAGGCCTTTCCTCTCTGACATGAGTGAAATTCCTAGGGAAATGAGGTTCACTGATCATTAACGGCATGAGAAACAACCAAATGTCAAGCGATCGGCAGAATAAATGCAAAATATCGATAAGCAGAGAAACAACCCCCCCCACCCCATCCATCAGTTGAGCCCTGGTGGTACCCGTCACTGTCTCTCTGTGTCCTGATATCTTGTTAACTCTATCGATGGGTGGAGCGAGGACTGGAGTGTTCTGGAAAGTTTTAAGGCCTAGCAAACTCTCTTAGCATTGATCCCTGCGCCCTCTTCCATCCCATTTCAGCAGTCAATAATAATGACGTAGACACCCTGATGGTAATAGAAGAGCACACACATACACACACACTCACACACACACACACACACACACACATACATATGCTGTGTCTCTCTCTGACACACTACTTTTCCACACTCTTTTAAAATAATTTGTTGTGTGGATCCCCCCCCCCTCTCCTCCCCCACCCCGCTTGCCTGTTGTTTGCTCCTGATTGTTTAACAGGAGACAAAGACAGCAGTCACTGGGGAGGCGGTGGAAAACAACCACTCTCCTCTGCACTCAATTATCCAGAAATGTGTCTCTTTTCATTTGATCTCTTTCCCTCAAAAGAGAGAGTGAGAGAGAGACAGAGAGAGAGACAGAGGGAAAAAAAAACTTCACTCATCGCTTGTTGCTGGGCTTTTAATGTTCGTCCTGTTACTGCCCCCCCACCCCCCACCCCCCTCTCGGTGCAGATCAGCTGCCAGTCCCAAATCCGCCAATTTTTATTTACTTTTCTCAGCAGTGGCTGAAAAGGACCTCTGCCCCCTCCCCCAATTGTACTGGATTTGAGCCAAGATTTTGACACTCGGCTCGCAGAACATTACGAAATCCCAGCAGCTAGTGGGGAAGCTATCAGTTTGTCCGTGGGAAGCAGTGTGCTGGCTGGCTGGACGGCCGTTTGGTTTCACCCTAAGGGATAGAAGATCCCTATATCTTCATCAGGGAACCAATGGGTGAAGATGAGAAATGGCATTGGCTGCCACTGGTAGGGCCAAGACACATTACTACACTCAGAGATATGAGGATTGTGTTTTTTTTTTTTTTTTTTTTTTTTTTTTTTTTTTGTTGTTGTTTTTTTCCAGTTTGAGTGTTGGGGACTATAGTCTTTGGAAGAAGCTGGAGGTCAACATAGGGCATGAAGAATTTTATAATAATTTTGAAAACAGACTTGCATTACCATAAAGTGGCTGTTGTGGGTGATGTCACTTTGAGGAGCTGCTATGCTGACAAAAAAAAAATAAATAAAAAAAATAATAACATTAATCTGGGTGTTAGCCAAGTCTATACAGGGAGATATTCCTTCTTCAAGAATCTGTGAGGCCACCTCCAGGGGGCGCTGTAGAGTGCTAAGGCTAGGCTAAATGGTCAAATGAACAGCGGTCAGCAGACTTTGAAAAAAATAGCTCCTTAAATGACTGTCTTTTATTTATCTATTTATTTATTTATTTACTTACTTATTGCCATGTGTGGTTGAAAATGAGCAGGTTAAGAATCTGGTTAAGAAGATACCCTGAGCTTAGATGAATGACATGTGGAGCCATTTAGGAAAACAATGCT
Organism: Myripristis murdjan; assembly: GCF_902150065.1. Taxonomy (NCBI): domain Eukaryota; kingdom Metazoa; phylum Chordata; class Actinopteri; order Holocentriformes; family Holocentridae; genus Myripristis; species Myripristis murdjan. The sequence continues at coordinate 31,621,730 of NC_043989.1, forward strand.
TTTCTTCCTCTGTTTATGCCACCAGTCAACAGCACATAGCCTTAATACTAGTGAAAAGCTTCTGAAATTCCCATAATTTCACAGCCATCAGTTTCTTGTCAGCTTATGATTAGGTCTCTGTTATAAATATAATAAGAACAAATAATGTAATATAATATAGCGCAACTGGACAATGCAACAATGATAATAGTCCAGTTATTAGTAAACATTTGGATTCAAATGTATTGGTTATTTTATTGCATTTAATCCCATTGATATTGATTTTCTACTATTCACTCTTCAGCACTGCCCCCGATGGCAAAAAGACTGTACTGCACTCTTTTTTCCTGTCTCACAGCAGATAATGGAAGCAGGTCGACCTCTCTCTGTCTATATATAGGCTTTGATTGTTGTGCCCCAAGATGTTCCAAAAGCTGTTTCTGAAGCTTTTCCACCCTGAAAAGAAGAAAATTCTTGGACATGAAAATTTAAAGACATTGAATACCTGCAACTGGCAGCTTCCAAACAGAAACATTGGGATCGGCCCTCAAAAATCCATGTCAATTTAACCTTAGCTGCTTTCATATGAAACGTGGGGTGAAGACAGAAAAAACACGGGGTGACAGCACTCACTCTTACATTCTCCATCTCTCTCTCTCTCTCTCTCTCTCTCTCACACACACACACACACACACACACTCACTCAGTCAGTCAATCACAACCATTTCATCTTGTTACCGTGAGGCTCACTGTCAGTGCGATGCGCAGGATTCCAGCCGAAAGCCAGACTTTGGGAGGGCTTTTAAAGAACAAGTGCTCGGAGCGTGCCGGCCCGAGTCGGCGCAGATCTTGTCTATACACCAGAGCGATGCTGTAAACACGCCGTAATCAAAGATGCATTAAGAGCAATGCAGCTGCGTGAGAAGTTATGATTCTCTTGATCAATCTCATAACAGCGAGGATTGCCTCAATATCTGGCTGTAGAGCTACACATTCCAAGTAATTACCATTGAACAATGATCTTGTAAAGATTCTCATTCTGCTGCACAAATAGGCCATAAATAATGTCCGATTGATTCCATGTCACCTTCTAATACTCGGAAAAGCGTTTTTTTTTTTCTTTCCCCTTTAGGGCCCGACAATCCCGACTCTAGTTGCTGTACAGTCTTCTGAATTACCTGCCTGCCTCTTAAACTGCATCAGCTCACCTATTGATCAAGACTGGGATCGATCAAGTTATGATTATGTCTGAGCAATGCAAGTGTTAATCACACGTCCTTGAGTGCCGCATCCCAATAGATATCAATAGTAACGGTTCTAATGCCGACACCAGGGAGCACAAACACATTAATTATGGGTGTACGGGGGCTACACACAGGGCCTTACTGGAGTCATTGTGCAGTTACTATTAAGACAATACATTGTACAGTACATTCCTCACAGTATCAAAGTGCTATAGCTGACAGAACCCATACGGAATAACATAAAAGACCCAAAGATGCATTATATAAGCTTTGCCCCAGGGTTTTTGAAGACTGATCCAGATACTTTTAGACGGAATTTGCTTGTGGCCACTGATGTGCCCATGCACAGCATCTTTAAATCTGACCATTTTCATGCTGGTTCACACAGACTTGCAAATATTAAGTGTTCCTCCCAAGGTTCATTTTGTTGTCAACGACACTTTTTCCAGGAGGAAAACTAAACAAAAATGAGCCTGTGTTGATAAAAACTATGATGAAATATGACATTTTCCTTAACAAATAAAAGAGACAAAAATGTCTGAGAGAGACAAATGAAAACACAGTTCTTGACCTCAGTTTGGAAGGGAACAGATATTTAATGCTGATATTACAAAACGCATAAAAACAAAAGCTAGATACAAAATACAAAAAGATACATTGAGGAGTATATATCAGTCTGTGTATAAAGCTCACTAGCATTAACAGAGAAAAAAAAATGTTTTCACCGACTCAAAGCAGCTAGGTGTTTCTCAACACTCAGTAGACCTAAACAAACAAAATTCAAGTGAGTAAAATAATGCTAAACCTAAAATGCATTTTGGTCCAAAAACTTTGATTAAAACTGGGTGTCAAAACAAATAGTGGTCCTTCCAAAGATTTATTCATATCAAGATGGAAGAGCTCAACAGGCACTGTGACCATCATCAGTGGCTAAAACTCTCCAATATTATACTTAAGAAATCTTGGGCCTGTTACAGCTAGCAGTGACCCAACCGTTCTATTCTCAGAGCTATACAGTATCACTACCTTTAAATAAAGAATGAATTGAAAAAAATGTATAATTGAACAGTTAAATAAATATGGAAAGAAAACAATTTCATTGCACAGTATGCAAACTGATTTTCTGTGCCTGTGGCCAGGGGGGAACCTCAGTCATATTAGAGGTGAACAGCATGACTGAAATGCTTAAAAAAGCTGCTATTTAAGAACTATCTGGGTCTCATCCTATTTTATATATATATATATATATATATATATATATATATATATTTATATATATATATTGCAGTCTGTGCAACAGCACATTAGAGTGGCAGATGGTCATACATGATGCAGTCAGTTCAGCAGCTACCTTCTCTAATGTTTCAACAAGAGGTATGGAGGCCCACTTCAGGATCAATCATCATGAGGCTGGCTTTGAGTTTTTTTCCTCCCACTTTTCGATAATGCATGCCCTTCTTTGCTTTAACCCTCTCTGTGTTTCTCTTCTCCTCGGTTTGTCCTTCAGTAACCAACGTCTCCTATACCAATCCATATGTCGCCCCTCCTATACCGCGAGCAGGCATGAAGCTAGATATGCAAATCAGGGTTCAAATTTCTGGGTCTGAATTGAGATGTAAATAAGTAGTGTGCTGCAGCAGCAGACAGAGATGCAAATGTGAAGATGAGAAGTTATGAAGTGGAGCGACTGTTCATCTTTAGGAGTTATTTCACTGTTGGCTGGGGAAGGAGGCTGAATGCAAATCTATTGATCTAGACCAAGGCTTTCAGCAAACACACATCAAGGGAAGCGCACACAGACCTACATGTTACAGCAGGGCTCGACCAATATGACGTCATGAAAGCTAGTGCTGGACCAATACTTTGTACCGATATTCAGCCGTTTTCATGCTAATACAAAATAAAAGTATTCAGACATGAGTATTTGTGTCTGGGCAGAAAAGAACATAAACAATCACAAAATGTCACATTATACTTCATTTAAATGGAGAGCTTACAGTATGATCGCCAATACAAGTCCATGTAATCGCACAAACTGCACTCTGGGTATTCATCAGATCAGAGTTGGACAATACTAACAGGGATGCAGCGATTAGTTGATTTCACTATTAACCGCCCTTTAAAATGTCATCACTCACTCTCTCCATATAAAATCAAGCAATTCAGAAAAAAAAAATAATAATAATCCCACCTGACCCTGCTTGGTACATTTTTGTTGTTGAAACTTTCATTTTTCCCAAGATACTGATGCTCAAAGTTGAAGAAAAAAACAATTTTGGCTTGGGATTGTGACACCAAGGATGGATGTAAAAATGTAAAAATGACCTGTTTGCAGTTTTTAACAGAGCCATACTAATAAACTAATAAAGTACTAATTACTACCAACTGCAATTACTAATAATCTAATCAGCTATAATCCTACCATCAAAATCTACTTTTGTTGCATCTCGAAACACTGATAGCACAATATTGTTCCTATTGGTCTAACCCTCATGTAAAGTATATGGTATGCTTACACTCACACACATGCACACATACCCACACACATTTAATCAAGATGTTTTCATGGCTGGGAACAGGGAAATCAGTTCTGTCCCACTGCTGGGAAAAAAAAGGATGAGCAATTGTAATTTACTTTGTTGATGTACCCAAGAAAGCCGTGTCTACTCCTACCCCAGCTTGTGATTTCCTACAATTCCCAGAATGCCCCACGCCAACCCTGAGAGAAGAGGCTTGTACAAGTGTAGGAGGAGAGAGTGTTAGTGATGGTAAACTTTTACAGCTGAGAAAAAGTGAGAGTGGGAACAGGATGTATTGTCCTGGTTGTTCGAGTTCCAAAAAAAAAAAAAAATTGCATTCTGGTCTCGGCAGTTGAGAAAAAAACACATGAAGCCTTGTGGCTGCATTATATCCTGGTCTACTGAGACAAGCGTAAGTGGAGAAATCGGTGTCTCTGCCTCTTCCACATTGGCTTCCTCCCTGCATGGCTGTTGAACATCAGCACAGAGAGCCTCCAGAAAGATCGGCTTCATCTTCCACTGTGATGGACTGACACCGGGTGACCTGATGTTTACTGCTGATGTTTTAGATCGCTTGAAAATGTCCTGCTGTAAAGCTCAACTGTAGCTGGGCTGGAAACATCCCAGTATGACGTGATGTTGTCTACGTTTGATCAGATTTCTAAGGGACAAGGAGAAACACACCACCAGACAACATCTGCTGCTATCAGACTCCACTGGAAGCACGTCAGCAGGACATCACCTTGTCTCCTGTGGTCAGTTATATCTGAGGAAATAAGAAAAAAAATACGACAGACAACAAAATGAAGCCATGACTGTGAGGTGCATGAAGTCCAGCTCAGTGGCAGGAGGCTAACAGTTAGCATCTGGAGCATCCAGCCAGTATCCAGCACTCAGTAACAATGAGAGGAAGATAGAACCACTACTGTCCTACAGAACAGCTGGGGGGAGTGAAATAATATCTTTTTTTTTTTTTTTTTTTTTTTAAATTAAAAAAGCTTTTAATATCACATGGCTATTCAGTTACAACATGCCTTTAAAAAAAAAAAAAAAAAAAAAAAACTTTATTGTGTCAGGAAATTCAGACATTACATCCAAATGGACAAACATCGACACTTTTTTTTATGTGCATTTGTGCTTTTACACCCTTCACCCCACACAGAAAAATATATAAATAAATAAAATAAAGTAAAATAACAGCAAATGCATCTCCTCCTTCATGTACTCATGTACAAACAATTGTGACTACACCAATAATAACAACAACAACAATAATGATAATAATAATAATAATAATAATAATAATAATAATAATAATAATATATTAAATGCAGTAAAAAAAAAAAATGATATTAATAATAATGACAATTTTAAAAAAACAACTACAAAATATCTTTTTTTTTTTTTTAAAGGCTGAGCTATCCTGTTAAAGGAAAAATCCCCCCAAAACACTGCAGCACTCTGGAAAAAAACAACTGCTAGTGATGAACCTTACTTTCATCAAGTTCAATTTATTGTCTGTTGTATTTTTCTTGTTCCCTTGGATCTAACTGACCAAAAAGTGTGAGTGTGATGTTGTGTTGCGATAGTTCCAGCAGATACAATAGAGTTTGATAGCGGCATATTCTTCGAAATAAGAGAATGATCCCTTTAACAGAGAATGCCATCACACGTTGCTCCAACACACAAGTGGCCTCACAGTCCTAGATTACAGAGTACAGCACACTGAGCGGCTCCACTCAGCTCCACCAGTTCCAACAGCTTTACTTCACTTCTGTAAAAGGAAGGAGGAAGAAGGGAAAAAAAAAAAAATCAAATGTTTGCTTCACGAGCGGGGCGTGCAAGCTGGCAACAGTTCATGTTCTCCAGTCGTTAGACACTCTGATTGGCATAATCAGGTTACGACGAAGCTGAAAGGAAAAGGCCATCAGCAGGAATTAGCATCACGGCGTCGCACCAACAATCAGTAATGTCAACGGAATACGTATCAGATATGGTGCGGGAATAAAAAAGCAAATATGGCTAACAGTCCTCAGTAGGGCCCACCTGATCAACCAGGAAATGGCTGCCTGATGAAATCTATCATTAACAGTGTCGCTCTCTAAGACGATGCATCGAGGCGGGGGGAGAAAATAGCAGCGGCAGACAGATTTGAGGTGACAAGGCGCTTACAAAGCCCTGTCAGGAGCCCGAGATGTGAAGAAAGGCTGTCAGGATGCAGGGAAAGGCAGGCATGCTGTGGTCTTTTGAAGGAGCTTGTCATTACAAGAAATTGTTTTTTGCAGGTTTGATTTCTAATTTAGACGTCTATTTACAGCGATCATTTGAATATTCACCGCTGATCACTGCACAAAAATCATGTCGCGCTAGTCGTCTCTGTTGTGAGCGCACAAGGAGTTTGGTGTATTTTTGGAGGAATCTCAACTTAGCTCCGATTAATTATCCTCCCGCGCTGACTTGTAATTGTAAGTCACACTGACAGGCCTGGAGTCGTTAAGCTAGCTCCCGTCTGTGTGTTGTGCTATTGATGCAACATCAGATGTTATTGAATAAGTCAAGAACGTCCATGGAACAATCATTCCAAATCATCTGTTTTGGCCAGGAGAAAGTTGCAGTGACAGAATTGGCAGACATAAGTTGTACAATCGCTGATTTTTGTACAAGACAATGAAACAAAAATCAAACGCCTCAAGAAAAACGTCTCACCTCAAAGCAAACTACAGAGAGAATGTAAGAAAATAAACAAGAAATAAATGAAGAGGACACGCTGACGTATTTGCGCGCGCGTGTGTGTGTATGAGAGCGTGAGACCGAGACGAGGCATGACCATAAACAACGTAATTATGTTTTTTGATTTCTGTCATTTGAACACGACCCTGGCTATCCAAATGTTAACAAGAACAATAATAACAATAGCAATATTCTGAAAACAAAGTTAAACCCTTTACATAACAAATAAAATGATACACACTGTCAAGACAAGAGCATAAAAACCTAATAAACCTGATAAAACAAAGCATGGAATAAATACAGTAAAAATGAAAACAAGTTGTAAAATAAAAGTAATATATTAGCAGTGAAAGCTGGATGAGAGACACAGATTGCTATGAGAAAGACTTCCCGAGGTCGCCACAGCTGCAGGGCTCTAGTGGAAAACGCCTGGTTTCCCTTTGTATTAATATCATTATTGTTCACAAAGCCATATATGTAATTAATTCTTGGTAATGCACTGCATAACATAGCTATTTTCAATATGGTCAACACTGCACTGCAAAAACTCAAAATCTTACCAAGATTATTTGTCTTATTTCAAGTCAAAAATGTCTTATTACTAATCAAAATATCTCATTACATTTGATCACCTCAGAAGTAACTTGTTTTTAGACAATTGTCTCTTGTTTCAAGTGAAAATTTGCTTGAAACAAGTGAAAATTTGCTTGTTTCATTGGCAAAATTTGTTTCTTGTTTCTAGCAAATTTTCACTTATTTCAAGTGAATTTTCACTTGTTCCACTGGCAAATTTTACCAACGAAACAAGCTAATTTTCACTTGTTGTTTCAAAATTGTCTAAAAATAATTTACTTCTGAGGTGATCATGCCTTATTGTAAGTGCAATGAGATATTTTGACTAGAAATAAGACATTTTTGACTTGAAATAAGACAAATAATCTTGGTAAGATTTTGCGTTTTTGCAGTGTATGTACATTCTCCTAAAGTAATTCAGTGATTAAAAGTGATTTGTTGGAGATATGTAACAATAGGGTGAAAAAGCAAAGTGATTTGATCGTCGGGAGATGGAAACAGTTTTACTCTGTGCAGAAAAAACTGGTGAACCAAAGAGCAAGACACGTCACGCATGTTTGTTTGGAGCCATTTAAATGAGGCTACCGCGCGGGTGTGTGTTTCGAGGCAACAGGACACGTCGGCAGGCAAGCACACACACACACACACACACACGCACACACAGGCGCTGTGTCCTCCCACGGTGAGTGTCCAGCCTTCCCGGGCCCATCAAGCGGTTTTAACGGTGTAATTAACAGAGTCCCCTGGGTTCCTGCCTGGCTGCTTAAACAGGCCTCCCTAATGAACTCGAGCTGCAGCGAGGTACAGGACACACAAATTGAAGCCTTGTCTGACTGTTTAACCCTGACAAACAGGGGTGGCACAAACACTTCCACCACCTCCTGTGAACACACACACGCGCCGCAGTTACAGCACACACACACACCTCACCCATCCCCGAGCTCCCCTGAGGGCATCAAACCAAGAAGCTGCCTTGTTTTGGCCGCTGACAGGTTTTTGTGTTTTTTTGCTTTCTTTTTTTTTTTTTTTCCTCCCAGCGCCGTTCAGCTATGTATCTCGGGGCAGCATCGCAGGACTTCAAAGGTGCCTACCCCCACAAAACACACACACACACACATCAAGCCCAGGATTTTTGCGCATGTGTGTGTGTGTGCTGTTGGAGCAAGAGATAGGGCTGGATGTAATTGAGCAGGCATTAGTAGATGCCCAGCAGAGACAGGCCCACAGTGAGCTAGTTAATTTAGCTTGAAAGAGATGGCCCTCCGCAGAATGGTGGGAGAAAGGCCCGCGCGCACGCACCCACGCTCGCGCACACACACAGCGAGTCCCCGACGAGCTGGAAATGTACGCCCACCCATTCTCTAGAGGCTGCGGTTATATTTACCTCGGGCAGAGTTAAGGCAGAGGAGAAAACTGGAAAACTAAGAAGAAGGAAAGCAGGAGGAGGAGGAGGAGAAGGAGAAGAAGTTGCAGGCCGAGGTGTTGAGAGCGAGTGGCAAATGCTGGAGACAGAAGCTCCCTGGTGGCCAGGCTAGGCTGGCAGAAACGCATCACTGCCTTCCCCTATTACACCCACAACACTACAGGCAATTTTCTCTCTCCTGTCTGGCTCAGAGATCCTCTTCCTCTCCCCTCGTGCTTCTGCCACCCACCATGGACAGATTGCATAAAGATGGCTGCCTCCAGGTTTGATGCCACGCTGTCCTCCAAGCCTCCGAGCCATCGCTGCTGAAGGTACTGGATGCACGAGTGCTTCTTTAAAGGCGTTTTATTCGGGGCTGACGGCGTCAGGCTGGTTTTCAGCTACGCCCTGCTTCACACTCACATATTGAAACGTGTTCCCACACTGGGAGCTGTGGCGTACAGCTGCAGTCCACTGAAGCTGTGGAGGGTTAAAGTTCTGTTGAAACAGCATGTTGAAAGTGTGTTGCCTCCTCAACTTGATGTATTTCCTGTTCAAATAGCATTCTGAGGCAGGATGTGATGCCTTCTTCTTCACAAGTGATTTAATGCCTTTCCCAGAAATAAAGAGTCGACCATGTAAACCAAAACCTGACATTCACCTCTGATCGTTTGATCACGCTTCATTTAGACTATCTGATGTTAATATTCCACTTTGGAACTTTGGTGCCTTATTCAGTGCATTAAATCAACATGTATGAAACATCTTCATGCCACTGAATGTTTGCCTTCAACAGTGCTGTCACAACAGTGACAGCTAAGGTGGATTTGAGGCTGATTGCTACAGTGTCCACGGTGCAAACTGCACCAACGGCAGAATGGCGTCATTGAACTGCGCTGAATGGTGGTCAGAACAGAGCTCCACAGCAGCCAACTCTGGAGCATAAATCAGCCATCAGGAGCAGCCCAATGTAAAAGCTTGTACAAATGTTCCCAGGTGTTTCCCATAATTGCAGATGGCTCAACATCCAGTGCACTGGCAGTGCACCGGGCAGTTTATAGTAGTGAAGTGCATACATGCCCTACCTTTGGTCTTAGATTAAGATTATGCAGTCTAAACATCTATCATCTAACTTTTTTTTTTATTTATTTTTATTTTATTTTATTATATTTTATTTATTAAAAAATACCAATATACAACAAAACTTATGTGTGTGTAGGTTCTCAGTCATCCAGGTCACGGATGAGAGAGAAAGAGCAAGAGTTTTACTAATAATTTGTTGTGACTGAAAAACACCTGTGTCTGTGCCAGGATTTAGATGGGCTGCCACCAATGATAACTGTTCTGAGGACAGTTCTGATCAGAATATCACACCCAGGGAACCGGTCAACCAAGCAGTCAAACCAAAACCAGCCAAAGTTCAGTTTTGCTTTCAAAGAGCTTTAACCCTTTATAGGGCACTCATTGAAATACTTTGAAATTAAAAAAAAAAAAAAAAAAAAAAAAAAAACCCTGGACTGTTATTAGTGAACATGACATGAGTTTATTACTTTTATAAAAAAAAAAAAAAAAAAAAAAAAAAAATTAAATTTTCATTTTCATATAGAAAATCAAAGCCAATGAGATTGGTCAAATGCCACAATCATGTGACCTGGGATGTAGAGCGATCTTTGCTGATTGGCTGGGTGAAGACCAAATGATTATTGAACTAACTGAGACAGGGGATGGGCCTGATATGTAAAATTTCTGAAATTACCAAAAATAGTCACTTGCCCTATAAAGGGTTAAGGCATTTGTTTTTCCTTTAAATGCCAGGTGGAAGTGCCCGTCCTCATGTATCGTGGAGGACCTGTGCATGAACAGGTTGGCGTGTCAGTAATATGTCTGTACTTGAGACACCTAATATCATATTCATGTGTGTGTGTGTGAAAGGGAGCGAGAGACAGAGCGTGTGTCACACCTTGACAGTGGCAGGCATTGGCCTCCTCACACCTGTTTGTGAAATGAGCTAAGCCGACATGTCCAGTTCAGTCTGGCCAAGAGTTGCTGCCGCTCTACTGGGCACACACACACACACACACACACACACATACACACAAAGTAGTCCTGTCTGTCACTGCTCTTTTTCCCTGAAAGACATGGCACCTGTCACAACCGTCTGGCCAACCACCGCCACACCAGCCAAGCCATCCTTTAACGCTCGATAGAAACAACCAGGACGTCGGTTCATTACACGGCTCAGCGGCGGCAGGCCTCTCCTGGGCCCTATAGTCGTCTTCAATACAATTCCAAATCGCCTCGTCCAGTTGGCAGTGATCACATGTTTTTGTATCAGCCTGTATTTATGCCAGTAGTTGATGCTTCCAATTGTCTTGAACAGCACAGATAATCTTTCCTAATACACTTACAGGGGTTGAATATGTGCCCGAGTAAAAAACAAGCTATACTTACTCACAGTCATTCAGTAGCTTTTTGTGTACACTACTGTGGACAAAATGTAGGCTCTGTGGAGGTGTTGCACATTTGTTGCTCTTTCCATGCTTTTATTCCTTTTGCATTAGGGCTGCATGATACTGGGCAAAACTGACATTGTAATCTTTTATTTTTTTGCGATATACAGTATATTGTGCAACAAGTCCTCCAACCCGTTTCCTGAATTAATAGCATGTACGACCCCACAGGAGCATCTCTAATACAGCCCAAAGGTTCCAAGCGGGTCAGCTAGCGAGCTAGCCCACTAGCTACTAAACGTACTCGGTTAAGGTCAAGGTCAAGGTCAGGGAAAGATCTGTCGTAACGTTCAGTAACATTTGCCGGCTAAAAACAAAAATTGCTCTTGCTTGGATTTTCTCTCAGGAAAAATGTAACTAGAGGTCATAATGAGCTGCTGTATAAATGCCCTATGGGGTTGTTGTTTTTTTTTTTTTGCCAAGGACAGTTTCACATTGCAATACAGCAAAAAATCACTACATTTCATCAGATAAATGTAGTGTTATTCATCTACAATTAACTATCATCCTTTTCATCAGCCTTTTCATTCCTGCTTTGATCACACTTGGTTGAGCCCTCTGCCGTCCCTCCACAGAGCAGCCTCCTTCACTTCCACTTGACACGTGCCACTCTGACACCGACATGGACAAGCAGAGAGAGAAAAACAACTTGTGTTTCTTAGTAACCTTCACAAATGGACTTTACACGCAATGTACCACTTCTAATGATGTTCAAATGGATGATTAATCTGCATAGTGGAAGATAAATGCATGTTGTGTGTGACAAACACTGGCGAGCCTTTCAGCTTGGCTGAGGATGGTAAAACCCTCCAACACAAGCAACAAACAGATTTATCTATATGTGGACAAGCTGGAAGTGCAGACAGATCCAGATACCTCATGTTTTGTGTGTGTATAAGCCATCACACTATTCAAGCCATCACACTACACAAATACAACAAATCACATCTGTCAGACAGAGACTCACAACTGTCTGCTGTATAGTTCTGTTTTTAACACTCCATTACATTAACTGTTTTTTATTTATTATCCATTACCCAGCACCTTAACTGTTTATTTATTATTTATTATCTATATATTACATCATAGGTTAATATACATTCACACTGTTTTTCAGACTGGAGGGGACGTGGTGATTCCTTAAGAGGTCGAATCAAGTCGGTTAGTTCCTGAATCCCAGTACCGGGCGTCGGGTTCTGCCACTTGGTTCTTGGTTTCGTGGTTTCATACTAACTCTCCTTATCTATGCAATCATGTATATACTTAATTCCATCTGTATATTTCACTTTCATATTCATTCATGTATATTTTTAGTTTTTAGTCTTTATAGTCTTTATTGTATATATTTAGCCTTTATTCTATTTTATTTAACTTTATTATATGTTTCTACTGTTGCTGCTGGAACACCAGAATATCCCTGGTTGGGATCAATAAAGTATACCTATCTATCTATCTATCTATATTAAGTGTTTCTTACTTTACAGCATGGACCAGCCATGCGGCAGTAACTTTATTTTTGACCGGCACCGGGACAAGGTGCTGCTGATAATAGGAACGCACACACTCAAAGGCCGCCACGCATCACTGAACGCCTGTCTCTAGCATCCAGGCGACATTCTCTGTAGCCACGTCTTGTGCATGTTCACAGGCACGTGAGCATGCAGAGCCTGGGTGCGAGTCAAGCAACAAAAAAGCTGCAGCTTCATATGTTTGAGTGAATTTGCCTTACCTGACATCACATGTCCTGCAATGTCAGTACTGCAGTATATTGCAATGTCAATGCTGAGACAATACATCCTATCTGAATATAACCTATCCTTGATACATCCCTGTTTTGTATGCACTAGTATGTCTCTCAAGAACAACCTTAACCTGTTCAACTCACCACTCCTATTATTGTTTGTCGTTGCTGTGTGGCTGAGATTTGTTCAGACTTTTCTAGCAGAGCTCCCAAGGTTTCCAAAGATCCTCAATATGTCCTGCTGAATTCCAGGGAAATGTGTACAAAATGATGCACAAGACATCTAGATATTTTCTACACAAGGGCATCTCAACATAAATGTGACGCAGCTTCAACGAAGAGTGATTTTTTTTTTTTTTAAATGCAGCTACATCAGAGGAAATTTGAAGGAAACTCAGACTTCAAGGGGTTAAACGAGTTAGGTGCATGCAAAAAGTTGTTCAAACCTACAAACTGGTGATGCAAGGCGGAAAAAAACCCAAGAAACTCCACTGTGCAGCGTTCTCACTGCCAGTCTCTAAATTAACGTTGACAGAGAGAATCAGGACATTAGCAAGACAATGTAAAATGCAGACATCATGCCTCTGCCAAAGTGGCCCCCATCCAAAAAATTAGTGAGGACCTCTGCCCTAGAAATATCCAAACACAATTTGTCATATAGGAAAGGGGACATGAGATGACCCGTTTTTATCCAAAGAGCACACAGGCCTGCAGTGTGGACGGGCCAACTGGACAGCTCCAGTTGTAGGGGGCGTCCATGCCAGCGTGTCTGGAGTGGCTCATTTGAACTCTGGAGTGTTTTCACCTTTAAATCAATATTTCCCCTGCCATTATAAGACTTAGACATGGCACTTAATAGTTTCTGTACCATGCCAATTCAGTTAAATGGGAAATATGGGGGTAAAAGGGTTTTAATATGCAGTGTTCATGCTAAAGAAAAAAAAAAATCTACCTAATAAAATGTTTTGCTGTCAGTCTGTGCAGCTTCCTAGGCAGACCCTCATACGAATGTGACAAAGTCAAATACGATCTTGCACTTTCCAAAAAGAAGAGGTTTGAGCTATGACCATTTTGGTCACACACTAGTAGCTCTGTCTTTTTCTGAAAAGCACAGTCAGGTCAGATCTGGCTTCAGACTTAACTTATTGATCAAAGGGAAGCTGCTGAGCCACACACATGCATGTGTACACACGCAAACACACTCTCTTGCTCTTTCTTTCCCATTCGCTTACTCACACACACACTCACACACACACATAAGCAGAGCGACACCTAAGTCCCCCAAAAAGCCAAGGGAAACCCTACTTTAAATACACTCTACCTTTAAATGCAGCATGTTCAGCCAGGTGAGGAGGCTTCCATTCAAACTGAGGTGACAACAGACATCTGCACCTGAAAATGAGTCTAGGTCCTCTTCCAAGAGAACGACAGTGCTGTTTGTTAGGAGCTAGAATGTGATTGGATTGAGAATGCAACTAGTATCACGCTCAGACTCTTGATCATTTACACTGTGAACCATTTATATTGAAAACATGAATCATGGTGCTGTATCACTACTGCAGCGCATTCATACAGCACATTCGCACAAATCAATAATAACAACAGCTGCCAACTAACCATTAGTTGGACTTAAAGAAATCACTATGTGAAAGCACTGATCATTTCTCATGAGCTGATAGTGCTAACAACTAAGCTCCTGTAACACTCTGACTTACTTCTACTTAAATAAAGAGGACACAGAGGTAAACTTCTTGTTTCTAAGGTTAAGCTTTTACTTGTGGTTTGGTTAGAGGTAACGGTGTAGGCGGACAGTTGGACAGTTCAGTTAGATCCTTACATGATAATCCAATAGGGCTGTTATAAACCTGATCATGTTCTGCCAAAACAACATGCACATATTTAAATGAGTACATCTCCAAAACTATATGGGCTACATGTAAAAAATCTGGTACCAAATGAAAGTTAAGAATTGTGGGATTTCAAATCTGGTCCCAAAAAGAATGCTAATATTATGTAGTTTCTCTAATATGAATAGATACACAGGAGAAAAATTTAATTCTGATTTACGCCTATGCAAAATTTCAATAAAGAAGGGTTTAACAGCCACAAATATGATCTGGGCAACCAATAATACCATTGTTTCAGTTCTCTTATATCTTGAGAACATATTGGATTGATTTAGGCAGACTGAGTAGTTCACAAGAAGTCAACAAGCCTCATAATACCAAACATGTACCATATGAAATCCTCTGGTTTCTGCTATAGGGGTCCATATATTCAATGCATGATAACCATCACTAAGCTGCCAGTCTGCAAAGACCATCATGCGAAAATGTGAACTAGAGACGTGCAGCAAGTCAAAAAAACAAACTAGAAATTGCCCACCCGTTTGGTTGTCGGGGGTCAATTTTGGGGTCTTGGCTCATGGACTATTAGTGTTATAAGACTGACCAGTAGGATGGGTTAGATCATAGAGGGCTGTCCAAAAGGATTTCTTACAGACCACAGGCTGTAGATTAAAGCCTAGTGGGTCTTTTTATATGGTACAATTCATTTAGTCACATGCACATCTTCTTCCTAGGTGCTTTTTGAAGCCAAGTATGCAAAAAATGAGCCGTAGCACCTGCACAGTATGCTCCAAAATGCCTTTTATTACCTAAAAGACAACGTTTCAACTCATGAAGGTCTTCATCAGGTCTCTCTTTTAATTAATAAAAGTGATTTTTTTTTTTTTGGAGCATAGTGTGTGGGTTCATGCTTTTGTATGGAGCCACAATCATCAAAGGGTTATTTTTGGCATGTGGAATGGATGGTTGTCTGCAGTTGGGGCTCATTTTGATACATCAGCCTCGTCACAAGCAATGACAGATACACTGACATAATCATGAATAATAATCCCAGTCGTCATCATGTAATCGTTCAAGGTAATGATGAAACTTGTGCTGCGTGTGATGGATGAGTAACGATAGCTGCTCCTTGGCGTGAAATGCACTCATAGAGCACACAGTGGTGGCGCAGGATGCATTTATTGCACACAACACTTATGGAGTCAGTTCTGGTTGAAAAAATTTGCAGAGACCACTTTGGTTCTCCCAGTGCAGCTGAGGAAGGGAAACTAATCCAACTCCCTACGGTTACAGCTGGCTGGGACTGTCACTGTCAAAGCCCACAGTCTGCAAGGCTATCTTGTGATCCGCGCGCACGCGTGTGTGTGTGTGTGTGTGTGTGAATGTGCATGCGTGTGTGATGGGCTACTCTCTATGCCAGTAAAACAGCAGGGTGGATTTTTAAGCCGAGAATTATCTTGCCAAGATGGCTTTGGATATGAGAGGCTCTTTTGTTCGGAGTGGCATCGCGCAAAATAAAGGAAACCTTTTTTAGCACGCAGAAAATGACAAAATGTTATATCATAATCACCGAGACTCATTCACTCCAGGTGCAAACAACTGGCTCATCCATTGAATAACAATGTATAAATTCCTCTGCTTTCCAGATGCTTCAGAAAGGACAGCATTGTTCTGCTATTGTACAAGTGAGCCAATAATGTCTGTCACACTGGCAGTGGCAATTATTTCACTCCTACCGGCAGCTGTCAGTTTTCACAGTCATAAAGATAATGTTCAGTGGCACTTAAGCAGAAAAAAGGGAGCATTATGGCAGGGAAAACACTGATTGCGGCAAATTGCAGTGTGGGTAAATCCAACAGTGAGCTATGAGGAGCGCTCTTCCACTCCTTCCCTTTCATCTGGGTCCAAAATATACAAGAGACGAGCATGTAGGCCGTGGGCAAAGTAACACGGAGGGAGAGGAAACGAACAGAGGCGAACGTGCGGGGAACAGATGATAGGACAGATTTCTTCACAGCGCCGCCAAGGAAAGACTCATCTGAAGTGAAAGTCGAAAGGAGGGCGAGCGCTCGTGTTCCTTTGTCTCCGCGCATCTGAGGAGGATTTGCACGGAGGCCCGCGCTGTACACGTGTCTGAAGAGATGAAAACCTCTTGACACAGGAGGGGCTGCAGGTCGGGTCTCGGCAGCGGGCGCCGCCTCGTTAAAGTTCAGCCCGGCAGAGGCTAGTCAAACTGTCCGTCCACTCTCCCCTCTCCGAGGCCCTGCCCTCCTCATCCATCATGACCGGCTGCCCACGCTCAGGGCCATGATTCATTTCTGAGTCCATAGGAAACCGGGAACAGAGAGCTTTACCGTGGGGTTAGTCTGAAAAAACTAAGGAAGTGAAAGACAAGAGAGTGGAGGAAAATGAGCATGGGAGAGGAGACGAGAGGGATGTTTGATCCTGAGACAAGAAAGGAGTAACAGCACTTTTCCTCGGGTCAGTCTGTCAATTAGTCCGGTTCCAGCCGTCAGCCGGTGTTAAAGGTGGAGGAAGGCAGGAAGCAGGATGGCAGGGAGGGGAGGAGGGCAGCCAGACAAGAGACAGATAGAGGGGAGAGTGGCGGATGGAGGAGGAGCTGACTCGTCTCGGCGAGAGCCTTGCCAGCTGGAGGAGCGTTTCGCCTTCCTCCGTCTAAACTCTTGTCTTGTTCGCGGCGAGGGCGCCCTGTGATCTCACTCACCGCATCCTGTAAACACAACAACGCAGTAAAGTGTTCTGTCATTTACCACTGCACAGGAACATACGGATGACCACGTCGGCTGTTTTGCTGTATTTTTTTTTTTTTCCCCTGTATAAAATGAGAGAGTGCGAGAGAAAGGGAGGGAATGCAACAAAAAAAAGAAGGGGTGTGAAACATATTGAGGTCAATCCACGCAGCCCGTGGAGAGACAACATGCAGGCAGACAAATACTGTATCTCTGGCATTCATACGGAGAGGGGGATTTACATAATGTGACAGTGCATTAAAAAACGGCCGGGACACAGATCATTCCTGTAATCCTGGTCGACACAAAACCTGCTCGCCCTGTCGAGCCCACCTGATCCTGTTGCCCACTCCTCCCTGCCCCTCTTAAAGCCCTCCCTGTTATACACTGGCAGTCAGATTCAGCTGCTGTCTGGCGAGAGTGTTTTTGGGTGGATTGCAGCGCGTACAGGTTCCCAGCTCAGGCTTAAGTTGGATTTACAAAAGACCATATATTATAGCCATTTGTGCGAATTGCATTGTGCTTCTTTACTCTGCTATTATCATAATTGAGGGCCTTCCGTTGTTGGCAGATCAGAGGAAGTATTTTGCATGGGGATACAGGGATCCAAGCAATGATCTGTGCTGGGAGGGAGGCAAGCAGAACGCTAGTTTAGAACCGCCGCGATTAGATTAAGAAATCCAATTTTGACATAAAGGCTAAGCCGTCAGAAACAGATTGAGCGCCTGTGAAATCCTTGCCTATCACTCAAGTCAAAAACAAGATTATCTTCAGCAAGGGAGGAGAAAAAGTGGTCCCTCATTTGTTATTTTTCAGTCAGTCTCTCTCATTCTGATAAAGCCAGACTCTCTCTGCTTCAAATACCAGCCCGAGATGATGTCAGGCAAGAGCAATCATTCTTTGGCTCCTACAGACGTGTGCAAATGACTAATGATCCTATCATAGTCGCGCTATGAAAGAAATGAAGAGGATATTGGAATAACAAAGTGAAGATAGTCCACTTCTTTGTGAAGCATGTGTTTTTATCTATGCTCCATACATCAAGCAAATGTTGTGAAACAGTCTGCATACTCTGACGAAGAGAGTCGTGCAGCCCAGCTGCTGCAGTGGCAAAAATATCAGGGTTGCACGTATCGCAAACAAGGTATCTAATGGCTGCACAATTAAGCATTTTAAGTTATTTGATACCCATCACCCAAACCCTGAAGGTGGAGCACCGAGCTCTAAACCTTACACTAAAACATTCATAAAAAATTAGACGATGAGAGATTTTATTGCACCATAAAGGTTTTTAGCTCCCCTTACTGAAAACTGGAATTAATCACCAACTTTTAAGAAATAAAAATGCATTTTGCCAGGGTAATAAAGAGCAAAATTGATGCTGAATGTGTGTGCCAAGTCCAAACTTTAAACAATAGAGACACAAAATCCAGGCACTGAAACAGAGGGGCAAGAGAAACTTTGCTAACACACATCAAAAAGGGAAAAAAAAAAAAAAATCCCAAAACAGTACCATTGTCTGAATGTGCTTTGGAAAGTTGAGTGTGGCTCCACACTTTCACATCTCTGACGGTTAAAACCTCACCAAATGAAATATGAGTATTTTTTCCCTCTTGAAACATGGATGTTGTTGAAGGTTCTTTCAAATTGAGGTTAACTAGGATCCGACATTTGCCGTATCCTGATGTTCCTCATCATGGGAAGGTGTGAGATATAAAATGTTCCGCCTTAAACGTCCGCCAGCTGTGTCTAATCAATGCAGAATTAAGTCAAAAGAGGAAGTAAATCTGGCAATCCAGCGATTACTAAGCTATGGGACTTCATCCCCTTTTATCAAAATATTCCTGCGCGGTTAGAGGAACAGGTTGCCTGTTCATAGCAATGTGAGAGGTCTTTGATCAGTCAATCCACATAACTCCCACTGGCTCTAAAATATGGCTTTATCCACTGAAGTAGCTTCTGTGATTGATTGTAGGTCTGGCAAAGGAGGACACAAGGAATCGAGCTTGACATGATACAGAATACCACTGGAAATGTTAATTTAACTCCAATTTAACTCTCCTAGACGCATGGCTGGGAAGGTGGACGGATAAAAGGACGGAAAGATGGATGAATGGGGTGACCCAAGGGTAACTGGTGTTAAAGAAATTAGTCTCAAACTGAAGTTAACACAGAATTTGATGAAAAGAGGTAGAATCCCTTTATCTTGTCAGAAATACACCATCAACCCATACGACCACCCAGGTTGTTGGTTCCAACCCTCTAATACCACCCAAAGGACCATTTCTTGAGCGAGTTAGCTAGTGAGCTAACGTTCATTAATGAATGTGGACTGAAAATACTTGTTTAAGGGTTAGGAAAGGTAAGGGCTAAGGTTAAGAAACGTTAGCTCCAAATGAATACTGCTCTCTTGGATTTGAACTTGGGTCAGCTGAGTTCAAGTCATGCGACCGACCCATCCAGCACCCCGCCAACTTCCTAATGCAGACTTTATGCTGCCTTAATAGTGTCATTATATACAGGACCACTAGAGGTCGCTTAACCTTAAAACTTGTCTATAGATTAGGTAACATTCATGTTATCTAGAAGATGAAACCTGGAGATTTTGGCAACCCAATGACCAATTCCCTCCAGTGCCATCAGCAGGCAAACGTTTAAATCGGTATCATTAAGCTCTGAAAAACTACTAAGGAGTTGCCATGAGATTTGGCTGCAACATTCATGTTGGCTATGAAATCTGTCTGTTTTGGTGACCCTATGACCTTCTCTCCACTGTCATTAACGCGTTACATTTTTAATATTGCACACTAACATCTCAAAAAGTTTTTGCTGATGCCATGAAATTCGGTGACAACATTCATGTTTACTAGAGGATGAAATCAGTCCGTTTCGGTGACCCATGACCTTCCCTCTAGCGCCACCAGCAGGAGATCTGCATTAGAAATAATGCACTTATTATGAATGAATGAATTCTGGCTTGCATCAATAAGCTGCTCTGCAAACACTGTATAGTATTTTTTTTTTTTTTTTTTGCCAGAGGACAGTCGCAAATATACAATATAGTTTGCTACCTCAGCTGTAGATATAATAGATATAATCTAAATAGAATGTAAAAGAGTATACTTGACCTTATCTGCCATTACAATGCAGCACAAAGAATACAGTGTCTGTAAAATCGCATCACTCTGGAGCTATTAACTATTAACACACACTGTAGATACAGGTGAAGCGGGGAAAGCCAATGTTAATGAAAAAAAAAGAAAAAAGGACACAGACTGTTATACATTTCCTTCATACAGATATTGCCCAGGTTATGTGGTTGTTTCAACAAATGAAGTAAAAATGGTATAGATTAAAATAAAAATGACCTCTAATACACCAGATAAAAATGTTCCATAAATAAAAAACAAGCTTGTTCCTCCAGAATACGCACTCCAGCCTGTTTTTCTACCTCACTCTGTTTCTGTTTTTTTATCATATAAGCTTTGTCCTCCAGATCAGATGCTTCAGGCCTTCTCTCCCAATATATGCCCCCCCGCCTCCTTCTTCTCAACATGCTGTCAAAGGACAAGCACTGTGCGTACTCTAAGTTGTGCTCTAGAAAGTAAGATAAAGGAGCTGGCTTTAGCTGAATGTGATTAACGCTCACTGGAAACAAAACAGCATGTAATAAATGTCCATTTTTAAAAAGCCGAGCCTTCGTGACGGAATGAGGGCAATGAATTAGACATATAAGATACTAGCTTGTCAGCCAAGTGGAGAAAATGAGGCGTGAAGACAAATGTTACAGTTTTAAAACACATTCAAAATTCATTTCAACTTGGAATTTGATGTCACCTTAATTTCTGCACTTGATGAACTTTGTTGGGGGAGGGGGCGGGGAATGTAGTTCATGTATGAACAAATTATTTTCAACCATAGAAGTCCTGGGGAAAAAAATTAATCAAAAAAAAAAAAAAAAAAAAAAAAAAAAAAAAAGTAGCAAAATACAGTGAAGTGCTTCACGGCACTGACGCTACAAAGAGGATGTGTTTTCATCATATTCTTCAGAGGTTCAACATTATTATCATCTGTTATGACGAGTAGTGTGTTTACATGCACACAGTATAATAAAATAGCTACAGCAATATTTTCCTGTAGGTCTCATTCAGAAAAAGTTGTTTAAAAAAAAAAAAAAAAAAACACATTTTCATATATGTCTACTGCTGTTGCTCCATATATGAATAAACTCAATATTCTGATTAGATGCAGACAGCAGAAAACGAACAGTAAATGGCCTGAGGGGGCCAGGCTTGTCTTCAACACAGCCATATCCTAGTTTATTCCTCTCATCCTATTCCATGGTCATTTGCACAGAAAGACATCCTGTTTTTCTACAGAGGATTTCACTCAGTGTTTTATTATTTCCATGCTGAAAGACGCTGGGGGTCAGCTGCTTGTGCTCCAGCACACCAACAGTGTAATATATATTCTGGGCACTTTTATGCTGGTCTTAGACGGTCTACATCCATAGGTGCAATTTATGGGGGCACAGAGGGGACATGTCTCCCTACACACACACATAATGGGCCTTTTTTTCCTTCCAGGAATGTTACACTCACTTTCTGGTCATTTTTGGTGAATTTTCTAAGAGTTTGCTCAGATTTGAAAGGGTTAAATGTTTGTGAACGGCATGTGAACGCCGCCTTTGACGACCATTTAAACGCACGGAATCTGACGTTAATCCAGCATCACCATGCTGTGAACCAGCTACTGCACCGCTGTGGGAAATGATTTTATTAAAGTGTGAAGTTATTCAGACAGTGCTCACTGTATGTAACCAGATGATGTATTCATTTTATTAAATATACCTTATTATTTTTTAGTATGGGGTAGAAATCCAAGACACTATTATATAATTCAAATGATAATTGGGAACTTTTAATGGTGTAAAAGATTCATGTTAACTGTAAAAATAAAATTGGCAGCAGGGATCTTGAGGTGGAATTAATGAGAGGAATGAGAGCAGGTAAAATACAGATTTTGGATCAGTTTCTCCATGAACCAGCTCAGTTTCTGAGCTCAGTTTTTGAGTTTGAGTTATTCTACACATATTCATGTGAGTTGAAATTTTTCAATTCAAGTGAAAAATTTGTGGCCGTGTTTGTGTGAGTCTGTGATGCAGCAGTTCACCTAATTTGGTCTGAACACACCGTAACAGTAGGTGAGTTTCCATCCATCTGTTATTATTTGCCTAAGCAAAAAAAAAAAAAAAAAAAAAAAAAACGAATGGAAACACTGAAAATTCAAAAAATCTCCAAATATCGCAAAAAAAAGTTTTTACGCTTGGTGGAGGTGGAAAAGTTGGTGTATCGATAAAAGGAAAATGTAAATAAGTTGCTATGGAAACAGGTTTAGCGAATAAACAGTGACGTTCGTAATCACGTGCCTTCCACTCCGCTGTACAGAGGAAAAATGGCGGCAGACGACAAAAATATCCGGTATGTTTGGACCAAAGAAGAGACTTTAACTTTTCTTGAACTAATTAAAGAAAACAATATTAATGCTATACTGGATACAAACAACAAAGTTTGGATTTTTGACTGACATTCCTGTAATACGTCATCACGTTGCGCCCTCTTCTTCTGCAGTGGTATAATGTCACCCGGCTGGTGAATTAGCACCACCTATTGCTCACCTCGATGAACCAACTCCAAATAGTCACATAACAGAAGTGGATAGAAACACGGATAAATTCGCATTTTGTCTTGCCGATTTTCAGAAAATTCGGTTAAAATTTGTGATATATTTGGATGGAAACCCGACTAGTGAGCTCTGCCACCCCTCTGTCAGCCAAGTCACAGCTACAGGGGAGCGGCATCTCATTAACCAATAGGAAAACAGCATGGACAGGCAAATAAAGTTCCTACATACACACACACACACACACACGCACATTACAGTAATGCTCCACTAACTAATCAGACTTTAATAATTGACCGAAATCACAAAATACAAAGTTTCTTTCAGGACTATCACCAGAAAACAGTTGTTTGAATATAACGTAACGCTTAAATAAAACTGCATTGCAGCCCTCAGAGGTATATCTGAGCATTTGGACTGTTTGCTCAGTGACAAATGTAATACAGAAACACATATAGAGACAGAGCACTAACACCTCATACATTTAAGAGTGAAAAATGTGAAATGAGGTAGCTAGGATTATTTTGGCATCCTACATGCACAGAGACAGGGCAGTGAAAGACAGGAAACATGAACTGAAATGATGCCACTATTTAAATATGACTTTTTTTTCCGATATTGTCCAGAGTTACAGCTGACAAACCATGCTGACAAAAAATACTGATTAGCTAATAACTTGGAACCAGTTCACTAGGCATTGACATTACAAGCTAACGTTAAAAGGCAATATTGTTTGGAAATTTGCATTCTTGGTTCTGGATTCTTGACCTTGTTTGTAGTTGTTCCCGCCACACTGAGCATTTGCTCTAACTTGTTAACAAACCAGAATTGCAAGAAGGCTCGGTCACATATTATAAAGTCAGTGTGGAGTGATGGAATGTTTTCCCCTCTGGGGTTCTGCTCTGTTTTTATAAGCCTGTAGAATTTAGTGTTTTTTAAAGCAAACATAATTTGTTCCCTATCCAAGGTACTAATATTACAGTTTATGCAATCACACCAGCAATATCCATAAATCAAATGAACAGAGGGCCAGGGTGTGCAGAGGAGACAGGGCCTGCAGAGGGCCTTCAGATCCTCGCTGGCAGCCACATTACAGCTCCTCCTCAGTTTCTGTCTTTTCACGGGAAGAGGAACTGATCATGTCATCACTGTGTGTTCAGAGTGTCAGCTTGGTTGTCATTTGTGACTTTTAGGGGCTCGTCCTCCTCTTTTGTCCATATAAACGCCTTGTTTGTTTTTTTTTATCATTCAGCCTTGTTTCCCCTACAGTTCTGGACGCTGTTAAGATGTTTTTAACAGGATTTGCTCTTGCATTTATTGTGATGTCAATAAACCACTGCGGTCACTGGCCAGCTTCTTTGCACACACTCATATGGTATTTATGTTGCACTCTCATGTGTACAGAGATATTATCAAAACTGATAAATAAAACTGAGTCAATCTTATGATCCCAGGGTCTTATGTTCAGCAGATTTATGTGGCACATAATGGGAACAGGACAAATTGTTCTATGTTCCCAAGTTCGACTCATGTGCTCTCCCAGGGCCCCAGTTTTTCCAAGGTCCTATGTTCCCAGGGTGCTGTGTGGGTTAGGGTTAGACTTAATTAAAGGGTCAGAGTTAATGTGTGCTCACATAATATTTAACTGGGGAACATAGGACCTTGGGAGATATAGATACGCTCCCAATAAAATTGCATTAAAAAAAATCCATGTGGACATGGCCTATATCATTATAGACATGATTTCCATACTAATGATATCTACCAAAAGCTAGCACAAATAGCAGCCAGTAGTTGAATATTAACATTGCCATGGTTGCTTTGCTAAATTAGCCTGCTGGTTATTTAACTAACTGACTGGTTAGCTTTTTTTTTAAACTAAGATGACTTGACGGTTTATTTAATTCATGTTACTGAATGGACCGGCATCAGTCTTTTTTTTTTTTAAGAATTTCCCTTTGTATCATGTTATAAAATATTTAATATCTGTAATTATTTGTGCACAGCATGTTCAGTGCTGCAATCAGATGTGCAACACAAATGCAAAGGTATCTTACTGTCTATAGTACTTGATGAATATGGGAAAATGAGAACTTTCCCAACCAAATAATGAGTGTGTTGTGGTTCATATCTGTGGGCTAATTTGTAGACAAATGCTGTCATATTTGCCTAGAGATTAGATGATTAGTTAATTACCTGTCTAGTTAATGAGTACATAAAGCGCTTGTCACCAAACATTCTTCTAAGCAAAATTTGTTTGTTCTTGATGAAACAAAACCTGTATTTAGCCTTGATTGTGTGTTGTTTACACCCAATAATTGGAAGGAACCTCGTGAAGGGCACAACACAGGCCGGGAAACTGAAGTATTTCATTTTGTATTCTGAGAAGACTCAAGTTGATTCTGTGCAAGGATATCTTGAATTTTTAAATTAAGATGCTTCATGCAAGCGGGCCCCGGTCTCCTGGCCGGTGTAGCAGCTTGTTGTTTTGCAGGAGTTATAGTGTGCCATCTTGTGCCATGCCGCAATGCTCAGTTTTATTATTATTTCACCCACAAAACCCACCGACTGAGGAGAGACGGAGAAAACTAAAGAAAGAGAGAGAGAGAGAGAGGTAGCGAGAGACAGACCTAGAGTGAAACAGAGTGAGCGAAAGAGACGGGAGGCCATGTGAGGGAACAGCTGCCACGGGGAGGAGAGGAGTGGAGGAAGAAGAGAGTGAGAGAGCGGAGGAGAGACGAGGGACCTGACACATCTGGTTAAGGTAAAAAAAAAAAAAAAATAGGAGGGAGATGGAGGGTGATCTAAAGTAAAGCCCCCGACTCTTTCTTAAATAGAGCATGAACACCACACGCTCGCTGAGTGGGGACTTGCCTGTTGCCGGCAAACGGGGCCGTGATTGCATAGTTTATGGCTGAGGCATGATGGGTAAGGATTAAAGATGGCTGCCCTGAGGGCATACAGCAATACCATTACTCTTGATGGATTCCTTCTTCCCTCACATATTCTCTGCAGACGTCAGAGGGGCCACAAGGCTTGACTAATGCATGGCGTGATGATGGGATCAGAAGAGGCAGGGGAGGGATGCTCGGCAGCTTCAGGAAACCTCTCGTTCCCTTCTCTATTTTCTCTTCTCATCCCCATCTACACTCTCCGTCACTCTGCGGAGCACAGTGCAAGTAAAATAATACGCAATATCTATAAGAGTCGAAGACTGTTGTTATACAGATTATAGCGCTGTCATTTTCAATGAGCACAGTGGAGGGACATGTGCAGCAGGCTGAGAGTGCCTTTTATACTGCTGTCCAACAAGCAGAGAAAAAAAGACTAATTCCTGGTGAAAGCTGAAGCAATAACACATGGCATTTTTCACCAGCAAATGTCCATTTGTCCTGCTCTCTAACTTTGATTGATACAGTAGAGCACAATACAGATCCAACCATCTGTCTGTTTGTGCCTTTATATTTGCTGCTCTAATCAGCCACTGTTGGTGTGGGCCCAGCGCACAGGAAGTGATGCTTCTGTGTCTCTTGTTTGTTGTGAATTAAAAAAAAAAGAACTGGGAGGTTAGCATGAACAGTGACAGCCACCGTGACTGAACAGATGAAGGAACGACGTAGAGAAAGTCAAACTTCATCAACAGCAAGTCCAAGGAGAAAGATGTCACAATCCCGCCTACACTTTTTGATTGACAGGCGATCTCAGGGCAATGCAGAAACACAACAACAACGAGAGCTGAGCACCAAGTCTGGAAACAAGATTTATTTAAATAAATACATACATAAATAAACAAATAAATAAATAAATGACTTGTGGAATAGCACTTTAACCCTTTGAAGCCTGAGTTAATCCTGAGTTAATTCAGCTATTTTCTTTCAAAATTATGGGAAAAATGGAAAAAGTGATGAGCAAATTAGTGAGAGATGACCCAAAAAATTTAGAAGGAAATGAGTCAAAAATGACAAGATGACCAAAAACTCAACAAACCAAACATACAATAGCAAAAAAAAAAAAAAAAAAAAAAAAAAAAAAAAAACAGCCAAAAAAAGAAGAAAATCACCTGAAAAATAGAGAAAAAGGTAAATGGCAGTTAAGAATCTAAAAGAAAATAAAAACAACTGAAAATTAGCAAAAATAATAAAAAAAAAAGATAAGAAAATGCAGGAAAGCATATTTCTAAATATTGAAATTCTATATCTGAAGTTAAATTAGAAGAAAATTACCATTGTGACAACCCAAAATTTGTAAAAACAAACAAAAAAGTATTAAAAATTACAAGAAACTTGAAAAAAAAAAAAAAAAAAGAAAAATGAAGGGAAACAAAGAGTGAAATAGCACCTTTTAAAATAAAAGCCTGCCATGGCACCTGCATTTCACCGGCGTTAAAACAAACTCAGCCGACGCCATAATGAGTGAGTCGGCATGTCTGTGTTTGGCTGAGGGACACACAGCTGCTTATTTTGGGTGCAGAAACTGGGAGCCTGCAGTTACAGGAGAGTCTCTCTGAAACTCCCAACTTATGCAGGTCCATTCAGCCACTTGTCCACAAATTGCACCGTGCAGGGAGACAGCATGTCGCGGACACAGGATAATGCTTTGTTACCAGCAGCGTAACATCAATAGGTGCGGGAGGAGCGACCGTATCATTTCGCATAACACTGTAACCTTCATTTGACCCAAATCTGCACATACACACACCTATAAATTAAACAGCTGAGTCACTCTGCCTGTGGTTTTGATCCAAGCGTAGAAAGCATTCCTCTCTCCATGCATCCGGCAGAAGAGGACTGTGAGGGCTTTGAGCAGCGAGAGCAGGCTTGATAGAAAGGCTTGCATCTTAAAAAGGCAAGAGGACTTGGTGGAGGACTGTCGAGTTTCATATACAGCCGCAGCATACAAAGTGAGCTCGAGTTAATTGATGCTGCAGAGCTGGAGCTCTGTCTGTCTCCCATTCCCTTCCAATGGCCCTGTAATGAATGACTATTCTCCCAGACAGGCCGTGGCCCACTGTCTATCTGTCTGTCTCGGCTACGAATGTTGTTTTGCCCAAATTGCTGTCACAATCGTTTAATCTGCTCACCCCCGAGAAAAGATATACCCGGCTCTACATCTTTCACTGTTCTTTTGGCTTGCCTCATCGTTCTCTCCCTCTCTCTCTCTCTTTGCCCTTGCAATGTGCTCTTCAGCAAAGCGCAGTCTTATCCTCTCTATTCTCGCTTCTCTCATCCCCTCCCCGCCTCTTGTTTTCACTCTCTCTCCGAGTGTGCTGTGTAGAATTCCTATTTGTCTCTCTGGTGACACTAATTGGAAAATAGCTTGAGGCTTCCCTTGGGCCGCAACCTCAACAGGCTCTTTGTTGATTAGTGGCAACTTAAGAAAGTTGGGCAAGGGAGTGGTGACAGCCAGCATTTTCTCCTGTCTGTCTGTCCCCCGAGTCGTATTTTTTCCATTCCCCGAGCAGCGCCTTGACCACTGGAGAAACGTTTGACGGGAGGGGATACTGTAGTTGACCACTAATCCGAAGGGAAGAGAGGAGGAGCAGCGACGTTTCATGCAGTCTAAGATCTGTGTGTGGCTTTGACAACACCACCAGCATGCAATAGCATGCAAATACACTCGGGGGTTATTTTGAGAATATTATGTAAATGTTTAGAAATGGCCATGCTTAATTTATGAAGAAGGGCAGGGGAGTGTGTCTCGCAGCGTGTGAATGTAGGATGATGTTTCAGAGGAATATCATTCTGGCATTCTAAAGCACACACGGAAAAATTGCTTTTTTGCAATTAAAGCATTTCAAGAACATGCATTGGAATCTATGGAAAGCGCTCCTTCACAATAAAAGAATTCTTGTCACTTGATCCCAGTGTTTTGAAGCCGCTGCATCTACATTGCGGTGTTACTTTTGTGCCAGCTACCTCTCTTGTCTCCTCGTGCTCTCGTGTTTCATTCGTTTGCTTTGAACTCTGCATGCCTCCCTCTCATCCTTTTCTCTCTCCTTCCTTAAGGCCCTTTCTGCTCAGTCAGAGAGGTGAGGTAAATTAAACACCTCTAATCAATATGCTCACAACTTATTTAACTAATGAGATCGCTTATTTTGCCAGTGGGGAAGACATTTGTAGGGCTTTGATGCCTGAGAGAGGGCCCTCGCATCGTTCCCACCATGACTCCATCTTCACATCGTGATTACACGCACCGAGAGGGAACACTTGCCCCCCAGACTGATGGAGAACTCACTATACTGTCATCCTGCTTTAGCCTCAGTGATCTTTATCAGTGTTTAACATATTCTCGATAAAGTCATAACGCTGTAATCTCTGTGCCGGGTGTTTGTTTTTGTGTGCCTGTATTTGGCTGCTTGCCACGTGATTACTTGAAATTAGCTGCAAGCTTCATATCTTTAAAGGACCATACAAGTGATGTTGCATGTTTAGTTTAATATCTACAAAATATGTCAACTTTATAATTATATATGATGTTTCCCACTTTTAACCCAGCCATTGGTTTCCATGAAATATGAACTTTCAGAGACTTCAAACTTTCTTCACTCCAGGATTACATCAATGTAATAAAATCGTCCACATTAGTTTTCCTAATAACAGCAGCACTGTTGTGTTTTGATGACTTGAAACTGGGCGGAGTGATATGGCCCTTACATCAGAAAATAGTCCCCAAGCAAAGGCTTTACATAACCAATTATCAATAGTGTAGTTTATTAATGGAATGACTTTGTTAGCAGCAGAAGCAGAACATTATGAGGCAGATGTCTTAACCAAAAATTCATATTTCAGAATGGAGGGATTTTGATTTTATATTGTGAAATCAGTAACACTTTGAATGCATTCGATCATAAAAAAGAAACCAGGCTTGCACTTGGTCATAGAATTTCTGGTAGTATCATGAAATCTTAAGACATGCAAAGTGAGTGCAGCTTCAGCAGTTTAACTGTATGTGAGCTCTCCAGGAAAACCATCTGATAAAAATAATACATTTGCTTTGCGGCATCATTTGAAATGTTCCGAATGAGTTTTGTGACACAGTAAAAGCAATAGTTTTCAAAAAAACTTCAGGTAAATTTGATGTGATTCAGGGGTCATTTCAAAGAAAAGTTACTCGCTAATCAGCACCTAATTACACTGAAGTTTGCAGCCCATTAAAATTGTTACCAAGAAATCATATCAGGGACTGTACATGTAAAATGTGTGTAAATTGTAGTAAATGAATCACCAATCACTATGTGGTTGGTCCCTTCATTAAGCAACAAACTGGTTATGTTACTTATTGTGTTACTTTACTGTACTTACTGTCTTCTTTCTTTTTCAGGATTTTACTCTTTGAATCTCTCAAATTAGCATCAGCTCTAAAAACTACCAAACTTGCAGAAGATGACTGTTCTCAGTTTAGAGATGTGCACTGTATCAGTCCCTAAACCATGAATAAATAAATACTCTCATTTCCTGCGCAAAGCCACCGTTGCCCTGTGCCTTCAGTGTAAGTGTTTTGCACATTGACCTATAAGCGCTGAATATATCGGAAACCGAGGCCGCCACCTTCTTTCCAGAAAAGGATGAGCCAGTGTTTTATTTATATGCCGCAGTATAGCTTCTAATGGTAAGCCTTGCTGTCGCTGTCTGTGCATTTTCACAGGTATGAAAGCGCTGTCGATTGTTCAGTCCCTGGTTTTGAATAGTTCACAGGCATTCAGGCTCTCGCTATCACTTACACAGCAGTTTTCTGCACGGCACAAACACAACAGAAAGGGATTGTTCAATTGTGTCATTTTGTTAAACTAAGATTGTGCACGAGGGCATTCATTTGTATGACAGTGTGTGCATACATAAAAGCTTGCTTGCATGTGTGTGTGTGTGTGTGTGTCCTCTCCCCTCTCCCGGCCCTGCATTCTGCCGTAGGCTCGGTTGACCTTGAGAAGCGGTGTTCATCGCAGTGGGGAAAGGGAACCAAGCAGAGACACAAAGCCTTATCGGAGAAAATACTCTTGTTGTCGGAAATAGCAGTGATGAAACTGCTGACGCGGGAGCTGTACTGTAGTTTTTCACAGCATAGGCAATTTGAGCCACTCAATGGCTCGACGTGCTCGCAGTCCTCCCGTCCTCATGCAGTGTTTTAACGCGGCAACCAGTGGCTCTGTGAACTTTTCCACCAGTTCAGATTGGGCAAACTTGGAAGCGAAGCAGGGCCGTGTCAGATGTAATGGAGCCTCGGTGCAGCAGCATTAGGAGTTGTGTTTACAAGTCTAGTGCCGACGGCTGGACTGTTAGATATCCCTGATGCAGTATTGATCAAAGTGAAAGCCCTCTGATTAGCATGTTTCTGCTGAACACAGATCTCTCATTCAATTTAAGATCATGGTAAGACCGGGGCTTTGGCTTCTAGCAACACATTTCATTTTCATGACTTGACAATGACACAAAAAAGTGGGGGAACAAATCTCACTGTATTGGTTTGTAAGATTTTGCTCGTATTTCTGGGTTCTAAGGTCACATAATTGTAAACACACAAATACCCATAATGCCTAGCACTGCACGCCTCAGTCAACTCCACCTATGGAAAAAAAAAAAAAAAAAAACCTTATTGAATTGAATTTTTCTTTGAGGAAGTTTCTGTAATTTAATTTTAACCATTTTGGTACATTTTTGGGTGTAATTTGTGGTAATTTTCTGTTGTTTTTTTTTTTTTTTTTTGTAATTTAATTTAAGTAAAAATTCTTTAAAATAATATAAATTTTAAATTGTATTTACTTTTTTTTTTTTTGGCTAAAATTCCAATAAAATTTTACTAATTTTTCTAGTACCTTTTTTTGTGTGTATGTGTGTGCTTTTTTCTTTGACAGACACCGAATTTGCTCAGGTTTCAGGGTTAAGCCCAAAAAAGCTAAATCTCTGGGTTTCTTCTATATGTGCTTTGATTTCATTTGAAGAAGATATTTCTTATTTTGTAATTCATATTTGAGGCATCCGTGCTTGTTCGTAACATCTGCATGTATGTTCAGCATATGCTAATACAACCGCACAGCTGTTCCAGTTCATTCATTGTTGAAATAACTGTATTCCTTTTTATCATTTTCGTTGAGCACAGAGAAGCCACTACAGACAATGGTAGACTTTGGTATTTTTAATAACTGTACTGTACCAGCTGTGATAGTTGTATTTCATCCATTTTATTGGGTGTATTTTGATGAGTTTTATTTGTGGTATTCTAAATCAGTTGTGTTGACTCACACCAGCACGTTTAATTAGTGATTTTTCAATTAGTGATGTAACTTATTCAGTCACACTGCACTATTTAAGTCAAGTCAAGTCACTTTTATTTATGTAGCACATTTAAAAATAACAGGAGTTGACCCAGAGGGATTTACAGTACAAATGTACATGATTAAAAGAGTGAAGCCAAGGCTAAAATTGAAGAAATGAAAAAAGTAAAATCAAAATCAAACATTAAAATAAGAAATTAAGAAGAAAGAAGAAATTAAGAGGAAATGAGGAAATTAAGAAGGAAACGAACAAAAAATTAAGAGGAAATGAACAAAAAACAGAAAAACTGTCCATCATCAGCCATCAACAGGATAAAAGTCAGTGAGAGCACGTAACGGAGAAATTAAGAATCAAGTTAACAAACTGAGCCGAGAAAAGTCACAAAAGCTGAGATGTTTCACTGATAGAATTCAAAGCAGCGGTCAGTTGATGGCAGCATGACCTTTCTCGCCAAAGAAAGCATTCAGCCCTCCTCCTGCACTGAACATGAAGTAGTGAACAAGAACTTTTCCCAGAGGGAGCATGTTCTATCATATGGAAAACCTTTCCCTGCTAATTCAGGTTTTTGGCCATTGATTAGACGGTGCAGGTTTTGAGCACTCGGCCCTTTTGCTATGTTTGACCCTGCAGGGTCAAACACAACTTAAACAGACTTGGTCTAATGAGTTTCTCTCACTCACATGCAGCTTTTGGTCCAGCAGTGATTAAGAGGTTTGCATAGCGAAGCATTCACCGATGTAGTAGCTGGTGTGAAATAATTAGACCGAGACAGAAACCTTGTGGATATGAGTGACCTTTGAAATCAAGCTACATCTGAAGACCACAGGCAGAGAATGGAGGGTGGAACAGGGCAGGGGTGCCAGGAATATAGAGGATTCATAACCCTGTGAAACCCAGACTGGCCGCTCTGTATTCTCCCTGAAAACTCATTTTGATCCACCTGCTTCTATGTAATTATGTTTAATTAATTGTTTTTGACTCCCCTTTGCCTGTTCGCTCATTTTTCTTGCCTTGTTTTTATACTCCTGCCTTTGCTTTTGCTGTTCATTTTCTCTGTTCTTTAAGCACCTTGTAACTGTGCTTTGAAAGGTGTTACATAAATAAAACTAGAAAGCACTCAGTGGACCTAGTACCTCCACCAGCATTATGCAGTTGCCAAGACATGCCAGTTCCGCGTTTTGGATACTCTCCAACAGATAATCGGGCCGTACCTCCACACCTCCCTTTTGGCCAGTCAATGCAAACAGGTCTTCAGTTCTTGCTTGCCATCTGACCAGCCTTGTTCCAGAATTTCATAATGTTGTGGAAATCTTTTTGAAAGTAACATCCCTTTTTTATGAGAAGTCACACCCACCGCCACACCCCAATTTGGCCAATCAGAAGGGGTGTAATGATCCATCAATGTGGATCAATATATCAGTCCTAATAATCAATGATCCACTATCAGCAGTACTAAGTGAAAATACTGATCCATATTGTCATCTTAGAGATGCGTCTTTATTATTATTATTATTGTTAGTAGTAGTAGTAGTAGTAGTATTTCAATTATTAGACTTATGTCCATAAAATCCTTAGAGTTGGCAAGGTCATAACAGGTAATTACAACAAATAAATTAAAAGAAATGCATCTTTATGGATCTGTATATATATACTACATAATGAGACTGACTGTCAAGTAAGCAAATGTTGCCATTTTAAAATTCACAGGTTCAGCTCAATTAAAAAAAATGAAATAACACTATATGCTGTTAATGTAAAATGGCTTATATAACATGGCAGCACATTTCAGAATCAATCTATTTGCCAGTTGCAGTAAATATACAAGGTTCATTTTTTTGAGGACATTTGACAGGCCCACTAAAAAGCAGAGAGTACCATTTAGTGGAGACTCAAATTTTTGGAAAACCTTGAGCTTTTCAGCGGACGGTGGCACATCCAGCAGGGACATCACAGGCATCCATACCCTCCCGTGTGGGCACTAAAGCAGTGCTAGACTGACAGGGACAGTGGATCTGTTCCCACCCGGCAGCAGCTGAAATCAACACCACCACAGCTGATTTCTGGATGGAACAAGGAACACCAAGGCTGTTTGGAAGGTGTAAGGATGTGTGCTCCTATGTTCTCCCAAAAAAGGAAGGATAGCTACAGCCTTTTCAAGCCAGCAGAGGGGCTGTCCATTCACCATCTAACACACTCTCAGAAAATAAAGCACATAATTGTACTAATTGTACCTATAGGGGTCCAGCGGCTCGTCACTGGGGTGGGACCCTCTAAGATGCAGCCATTGTACCCTTGACAGTGGGAACTTATTTGTGCCCTTGAGGTTTGCACCTTCTAGAGAGCAGTATATTATACCTACATTATTGACTGGATCGGTGTATTACCCATTTTTCACATCCAGACATTGCATTTCACTTGAAATGCTAAACGGGCTGCATTTCCACAGGGCTTTTCTAGTCTTCCAAGCACTCAAAGCCCTTCACAACAGTGTGAATTTTGTCAGCGAAGATGATGACAACAAAGTGTTCATCAACTGCCTTTTTTTTTTCCATGATTAAGACGAGATGAGACTAGTTAAAAATAAATCATAGATAATAACAACTATGAATGTTTGGTTTTCGCTGATGAGATGAGACAAGATGGGACCAAAATGTTAGTATAACCTTGCAGTGTGCATCCCTGTCATTGGTTGAAGTTCAGTGTGCAAATAGATCTATGGAATGATACACCTTAAGTAGTTACATAATTTTAGCCATAACCGCTAAAGAGAGAATGCTTTGCTTGTTGATTTGGAGTAAAGCAACGTTCAGTGCAGCTCCTGTTCCCCTGCTCTGCATGCTGGATCATTAAATGCATGGAGTTCAGACTGAAGTGCATCTTAAATCATCTGTGTGCTTGATTAGAAATGACTGTGTTTCATCTGAATAATCACTAAAATGTATTTGACTAAAATGAAACTAAAGCTTCTATAGATTTTGTCAGAATAAAACTCACAATAAGATGACTGAAATGTGGCTAAAGCTAACACGCAAAGACTAAATCAAAATCAGCTGGCAATATTAATGCTGCTTGACAATGTTGTGCCTGACATTCACCCATTCACACACACGTTCACACACACACATTCACACACTGATGGCGGGGGCGGGTTTAGGGTTCAGAGTCTTGCTCAACAACACTTTGACACTTTGACTCGCTCTCTGGAGGAGAGAGACAGGAACATTTATAGGCACCTACATAACACTACATATATGTACCTTTCACTGCTTGGGAACATAGATGTAGCATTTAGCTCTGAAATAGGTTCACATAAGTACCCTGAGGTCCAATAATTAGCCCTAGGGGGTCCAATTATGTAGACTGCACCTCGGTGGATAGAAAAGGATTCCTGCTGTAACCCTATTTCTGACAGCATAGCCATAACATGCGTCTGGATTATTACACACATACATATTTTCCAGTGTACTTTTTTCCATCTACAAACATTAATTTGGGAGAACTTATGTCTTCTTTTCCTCACAGGTGATGCCATTTTCTGAAAGTGTCTGGGCACGATCCCAAGATTTAAATAGCTTCTCCGCTATTCTAATTGCCCAGCTCTGTCTGAATAGTAGT
The DNA here is from genome assembly GCF_902150065.1 of Myripristis murdjan. Classification (NCBI taxonomy): domain Eukaryota; kingdom Metazoa; phylum Chordata; class Actinopteri; order Holocentriformes; family Holocentridae; genus Myripristis; species Myripristis murdjan. Next base: position 31,657,591 of record NC_043989.1, read on the forward strand.
TGACCTTATTTGGATGACGGTTGATGGCAAATCAGTTTCTCATCTGGAAAAAGTTCCACCCATCCATTCCATATCATCATCCAATCATACATACACTTGGGGTTTAGCCATTACACAAAGGTGCAATGTAGTATATCATTTCAACATCAATGCATCATTACCACATTAATGTGGAAACATATAATTACTGTAAACAAACAAGGCTAAGAAGAGCACTGGCAGCCTCAATCAGTCGCTACACTACATTTAACAATGTGTGCCACTGAGAATCTGATGCTTTTATTCATGGCACAAAGTTGTTGTTTTTTTAGGTTTTTTTTTTTTTTTTTTTTTTTTACTTTTTTTTTTATGTCTTGTTCAGATAAACTTTCTTCCAACAGGAAGAGAGCGCTGTTTTACCAGAGCAAACTAAAGTTTACAGAGTTTTCCTGTTAGCGGAAGATGATGGAAAAATCATTTTCAGCTTGATTATCCTCATCAGTAAAGAAAAGCAAACATCTTTGACGGAAGAACCAAAGATCCTCTGTGGAACAAAGGGATTTATGGGAGATGTGGTCTCAAGTGTAAGAAATGCTGGCCCTAATAAAACCTTTAGTGTTAGAGAGACACCTGCTACCAAGGGATCGACCGATACTGATTTTTCAGCATCAATATAGATAGATACTATTAGTGATATTAATTTGTAAGGAACTTGAAAATTGCAGTGTCAAAATTTAGCCTATATTATTAGACACACCAACACAAACCTTTGAATTATCAAATATTTAATTAACATTATCATATGGGAAAATGTAAATAAATAAATAAGAAAAAGAAAAGAAAAAGCAGAAGATTATGAATAAATTAAACTTTAAAATTTCTAAAAAAAAAAAAAAAAAAAAAATACATGAACATTACCTGAAAAATAACTCACTCAAAAAATCACCAGAAATTACATTGATTACAGTGATTGATTTCTTGTGTTTAAATGCTTGTGAAAGGCTTTCGCCAACATTTAAATCCAGAAAAACTGAACTTAAAACTTCAGTTTTAAAATTTCAGACAAATTAAAATTTGTCGTTAAGGCAGGTCAGTAAGATCAACAGACTACAACTTAGTGTTTATTTTTTCTTTCTGTAAAACTAAATTAAACATAAGTCCAGTAAAAAGGGAAATGAAAATTGAAGCCATATTATGAGAAACTTTGCCCCACCCACTTGCTTTTGTTGCGTTGTGTTTCAGATGGAGAGGTACCATCTGAGCGATTTTCATATCAGCCATCGTGGAAATCAAAATTACCATACTGATTATTGAAAAATTCTGAATATCGGCCCCAATAATGAGCCAGGACTGCTGATTGGACGGCTGTCTCATTTGTTTTCCACATGTGGGATGCTGATGTATGCATGTATCAAAAGATGCATATAAATATGTAATTATGCACCCACCTGCATGAGTTTTAGCATGGAGGATGCATATGTGCATGCAGGCAGCCACTGGTGTACATGTGTGCACGTGGCTGCCTGCGTGTGTGCACAGTTGATGGTCTTCTGTCAGCAAGACAGGTTTTAGCAGCCGGTATCAGCCCCCCTAGTTCAGAAAGGACAGCTGATCCCATGTGATGGGCCAACTCTTCAAAGAGCGACAGCCTTGTTAAAACGCACCACAGGGGCCCGAAAGAAATAAATAAACCCAGCAGAAAAAGGGAAAAGTGTGCGGAAGAAAAAATCAACACACTGACATGCGGTTTGTCTAACAATGTACCGCCTGCCGGGGTTTTAAAAGATTAAAATGTCTGAGGTTCATTTTTTTGTTCCTCCTCATTAGGACATGTCTTGTGTGACTTCTCATTGTCAAGTGCGTTTGATACTGTTACATTTTGTTCCCGTTGATAGCAATTTGCATTTTTCTTTGGTGAGACATCTTGTTCCACGTGTCACTACAAAGGATCGGTTCCTTTTTTCCTGAGTTCCTTTTTTTTGTTGTACTGTTCCTTCTCCTCCTACCGCTGAACCCAACTTGTTTCTCTGGTGGGTTTGAGGCTGTTAAAATGCGTGTATCACTCCGCGTCCCCACTGTTTTAGCAGAGGGAACTAAAAGAAGACATGTGCCATGCGGTCAGATTAAATCTATCACGCAAGAAGAACGCATGAGGTGTAGTCACTTTGCATCCATTATCGGGGTGCAAAAGATGTTCAGTCGTTTCATGTCTGCTGGAGCGGTGTAGGCAGGTGAAGGTAAAATAAAAGAGATTGTGGAGATGAGATCTCATCCTTAATAGTGCTGCTGGTCTCTAGTGGGCTCCACTACATCGGAACCTCATTAGAGGAACATGAATCCGGAGATGGAAGGAGAGACAACAAGGGGACTGTGCCGGTACACAGGTTAATCAGCGCATGAAGCACAGTCACCTTCACCATATCAGCGACGGAAAAATGGTGCAGTGGCTGGCTCACAGCTTGCCAATAATAACCTGATTCCACAGTTAAAGTCAGGGAAGTGTTTGGAGTACTGCGTCTTTGAAAAGAGCTGTTTGGTTTGATAGTGAACAACAGGTTACTAAATACGGCACAACCGCTCGGTCAGCTATTGAAAATAAATGTTTGACTCATCCTTGCATGAACTAGACCAGAGGTTTTCCAACTCTTTCTTTGTGTTTGACCCTAGAGTTGACTTTCAATACGGCCATTTGAGATGATTTTGCCCTAACCCCCATGCCCTATGTCAAGAGATATTTTTGTGCTCTGTATTAAATGTTTGTGAAAGGAGTCTGAATGCATCCTTGTAATTTTTTTGGTAATCTTCTGGTAATTTTGTCTTCTATCTATCAATCAATCTATCTATCTATCTATCTATCTAGCAAATGTTTTGGTAATTTTTTGCTAATTGGGTCTCTATTGTTTTGATGTCATAATTGAACACTGACAAATCCTGGCATGATTAAACCACAAAGAAGAAAATGTTCAAACAATCAGCATTCAAACAATTTCTAGCAAATTAAATTACAGTGGAATTAAAGTATTCCTGATTTCATAATACATGTTGGTTGTCTTCTGGGCGTTTTGAGGATGTTAAATTGAATTAAATTTTGAATGACAAAAAAAATCAACAAAAATTTAGCTCAGGAACCTCCTGGAAGCCCACTAAGGACCCCTGGAAGTCCACAGACCCCACTTTGAAAACCACAGAAGGAACCACTGTTGTGCCTTTTCCTCAGTGTTCAGCCTGATATTTGTCTATCCATTTGGTAAGCGCAGTCAAAAGGCAAAGTGCAGCATATGTGCGACTTGAGGGATTGTGGGAATCGTGACATTCTCCGAGTACATTTTGTCCACTTATATTGACAGAGCAGATAGCATTTACCCAGTCTTATCCAGCACAATATTCAAATCCAGAGAAAATGGCAAGAAATCACCATTGACTTGGAAAGGTTAATCCTGTGTGTATGTCCGTGTGCGTGTGTGTGTGTAGGTTCGTGTTTCTCTTGGTGCCATCTTTGTTCAAGTGCGATGTGAAAATGCATATGTATGTACACATGCACACACACACGCAGGCACACTGTGAGGTTGGGAATTATGTCTCTTTGAATTTGCGCAGGGCTGAGCTGGAAGATCATGCTAGTGAAAGGTCTCAGAGCTTTCATCGGGAACACCGGCTAATTCCAGGAGTGTACGCCATAGGATTAAGAGACACAAATTAGAGATTAGAAGACATATGCCGAGAGAGAGGAACAAAGCAGCAATCAAATGCCACACCATCTCCTTAACGCTATTGGCTGGTCTTGCCGAGATCCAGAGAACCCCCTCGGCGGAAAAGAAAGTAATTCAGGAGGAAATCAAAAACGGTTTCGCTCCACTTGCCTCATGGACAGTCTCACTAATAGCCACCCTGACATCAGCTGAAGTTGCCTTTCCTCCGCCCTACTGTGGCAAGAGCAAGCCGTCCCTCCAAAGCTCCAATCCACTGAGGCTGACACACAGAAACATGATTAATAGTGGGGTCCTGCAGTTTGTTCACGCTTAAGATAAAGAACCAGGGACGGATATATGTCTTACATGAAGACTGCAATCCCAACTTCAAAGATATTGTGCTTTCGATGTGATGTGAATCATGCTAATTGCTGGGAATGTGTGCAGTGGTCTAGAACATTTAAAGGACCATGCCAGTGATTTTGCATGTTCAGCGGTTTATCTACAATATATATATATTTCATTTTTCTGCTAATCTTATCCTATACAAGCAGTCATATTTTTCAATTTTCCTCCTATCTTATTTCCAGCCATTGGTTTCCATTCATTCCACTACGATGTGACAATGAACTTTGAGAGACTTTAGCCTTTCCTCACAGCGGTATTCCATCACCATGGTAAAATCCTCCACATTCCTAAACGCAGCAGCACTGCTGTGCTTTGATGACTTGAAATTGGGCGGAGAGAAATGCTCCCTCCACAAGGGAAAATAGTCCCCGGGGAAACATTTGATTTACACAGCCAATTATCACTTCTGTGCTGTGTGAATGGTGACGACTTTGTTAAGCGCTGCAGCAGAACATTCATTTCAATTCATTCAAATTTGAGGATCGAGGGATTTTGATTATTTGCTGTGAAATCGTTAGTGCCTCTGCATGATTTGCAAAATGTTGCAAACAGTTTGTTGTGATGTAAAATGTGGGTGCACTGTAGTAAACTGGCAAACAGGTGGTATCAAAGTGGGGTCTGGGCACCCCCGAGGGTCCTTGAGGGGCTTCCAGGGGATCCTCAGCAATTATTAGGAATTCTCATGGCACCCAAAATGTTTGAATGTTTATTTTAATATGAAGTTTCCGTCTCTCTTGTCAGTGTCAGTATGACATCTAAAATTTCTTGTGAAAAAAAATTCAAAACAATTCATTGTATGAATTAACTTTCAGGTCATTTCTTGCCAGTTTGCTCATCACCTTTTTTCCTCGCCTGGGTTCCAGACCCCATGAATCTCACTGTTTAATCACTTCTGGCTATGTCTTTACCAGAGATTATCTACCACAGTCAATGCTGTTCCCAGTTATGGGCCAAGAATGGCTTAATGAAAGTAGACTTGGGGACATGGAAAAACTTGGAAACCCTTGGGCTAAACATTCAGAACAACTGGTTTGTAAATGTTGCCACTCAAGCACATTGTGTATGTTCAGTGGGCAGCAGGAGCTACCTCAGTGGTACATGACTAAACAACGCACAAAAGGTGACACACCGACTAATCACAACATATTGATCAAAAAGTGTCTGTTTGTTCCTTTGTGAGAGGAGCAGCAGCTAGTAACAGAGGGTTTATGCAGCCCGATGACGTATTGTACTAATTAGCAAGACCGGTTTAGAGGAGAGATATTGCAAGGGAATTCTTATCATCACTCATCTTTCCATCTCTGTAGTTAAATGAGGTGTTATCTTTCATGTTGGCGCAGAAAGTAAGGACGGGTCGAGGGGTGGGTTTGTCACCCAGCGTTCGGGACACTCATTATCGCTCCAAAGTGATGGTCATGTTTGAAAATGACTGAATTTTTAATGCCTCTTCCCACAGTCATGATGAAAGGGACTGCTGCCTGGGCGATAGTTCTCCGTCCAATTTATGGCCACTTGAGATGGGTGTTTCTTTTATAGCGTCTCACTCATTCCAGCGAGATCTCTCTTTCGTCGTGTTTCTATAACCTATCATGTAGTCATCTCATACCCTTCCTTCTATCCCTTCTTTCTTTCTTCTTATCCCTGCATCCCGAGCGATCCCTCTGACCATATAGGCAGTGGTGGGACGTCCACGCCAATGCCAAGACAATTACGCTGATGGCTCGGGCAACCATGTTTGAAAGTGTTGTGCGGGTTCCAGATCTGGTGGTGCCTGGTGGGGAAGCCGGAGACAAGGCCAGCGCCGGGTGAAGGAGACCCAGTATGAGCGGGCCGAAGATTTCTGATGATCCACACATAAATGTCGACAGCCAAGAAATGAGCTGAACAGCAGCCATGTGGGGCTAAGCATATGAAGCGGCGCTATTATAGAGTCTCTGAGTCTTTGGCTCAGTCAAGGGAGCGGGGCCGTGGAGGTCAAGCAGGGATCATTAAACTTAGCCGGGTACCTCTTATTTTCCCATAACAGCATGGCACAGGCAGATGGAAGCAAGGCAGAGACAGAAAGAAGACGAGTCGGAGCAACATGAGGACTGGGTCTGAAAACATCCAAGCACTGTGGCAGGCAAGGGCTATGATCAATACGGTTGGTTTTTTTTTAACGTGCCAGCACCTTTTTTTTTTTTTTTTTTTTATGATTATTACATAAGCTTATTTGTTTTATTTTCAGCAGGTGTGTATTTATTCCAAATCATGTGCCAAGCAGGGTACTTTGTATGCAGCTCTTGGCTGGCCCTCACTGTATATAAGGAGAAAAATGCACATGTTGGTATTTATTTTTAAAGGATCATGCCAGTGATTTGGAATACTTGGCCCATTTACTCCATTTTACCCCACATTTTATATTGCAGAAAACCCTTTCACAGCATAATATTTCAAATATGAATTTTTGGTTTAAACAGCCACCTTATAATGCTTTGTTACGTCAACATGCATAAACCACAGCATTTATAATTGGCCGTGTAAAGCAAAGGTTTCCCCAGGGAGTATTTTTTTTGCGGAGACAAAACACAACAGTGGTGCCACTTTTAGTTAAACTAATGTGGATGACATTATAATCATCACTGGTGTGAAGAAAGTTTGCTAAGTTTCATATCATAATGGAATGAATGCAAGAAAAGGATTTGTAAAATATGACGGCTTGCTTTGGGAAAAGATTAGCAGGATGATAAGTATGCACTTTTTGTGGATACTACGCTAAACATGCAAAATCACCGGTGTGGTCCTTTAAGACATTGTCAGGCAAATTTCCCTCTTAAAACTCCAACCTTTAATTTTGTTCCTCAAGTAGCCATAACACAAAATCTTCCATTCAGATTCTTCCAAAAGTGCAATTAGAGCTTCTGGTAAAACTGATTTTTCTTTCCGTGCACTTTGGACGTAGAACAAAATAACCCCAATCTTCTAACATTACCTTTAAATACATTTAAAAATATCCTAAAGAGTATTTTCAAGGTAACTTGCAGATCAATCTGCACTTCCTTCTCTTAACACCCTTCAATAAACAATAAATAAATAAAATTATGAAAAAAAAGAATGTGGCATTATCCTCAATGGCTCATGCTGAACATGGCCAATTTTTTTTTCTTTATTTTCTTTTTTCTTTTTTTTCACCTTGTCTATTTATCAGTCTCCAGATTATGGACAGGGAAAACTGGGAGAAAGGGGGGTAACATATGAAAAGGGTCCTGAACCAGGATGCCCAAACATCTCATCTACTTGACTAGACATGACTTGAAACTGTCCATTTTTGGCACAACATTTGGGCAAGATGGTCCATTGCCAGTCCATCACAGGGGCAGTATTATTGTTATTATAATCATTATTTTATTAATTGATGACCTAATTTATTTTTTATTGCAGAAGTTGCTTGTTCTTATTAACAACGATTGTTACGTTAGGTGGCATTTTGTTAGGCACAGATTTTGTACCTGTTGTACACTTGGTGGGTGGGAGCGTACACCAGGGGCCCTCACAAAAAATTTGCTTAGGGCCATAATTCGGCCAGGGGCAGCTCTGTTTACATACAACAAGTGATGTACAACCATCTGAAACTAGTGACACTCACAGTTCTTTGCATCTGAAAGGGAAATACAGACATGAGTTTGAACACAGCCTAACACAGACACCGACTAAATGTTCCATTATGAGTAATCACAGTGCCAACATTTTGTGCTAACATGAATAATAAGGATATTTGACCACAAAGTGGAAAAAGCCCTGAGACCATGCAACTTCAAAAATCCTCATGGAAACCCAAGGCAATACAATTACTGTGACCACTACTGTATTTCTACTGCTGTTATAATGTTTCATTTCAATGTGTTCATGATGTCTCATTAAAGTCAGCTCAGGACACAATCTTCTCATAGACAACCAGTGTAAAACTGATTCCATAATAAATATGTAATCATCATATCAGAGGCTGAATGACACAGAGTGGATTAGATGATGTTCTCAGTAAAAGGACAGTACTGGTCTTAGATCAGAATAAGCCTAATATGAAGCTGTGCTGTTCCAGCCTGTCTGTGTTTGGCTCACTTGAGAGAAAGTGGCTGTGGAGGTCAAGTGGGGATCACTGAAGTTAGCTGCGTATTCTCTCCTAACAGGGTGAGCATGGAGACATGGAAGACTGAGCGAATGAACAAACAAATTAACAAAAGTAAAGAGTCAGAGCAGCTCTTGGACATGATCAGTGGGTTTGAAATTTTCCATATGTGCAATCTGGTTGATTTAAAGGGACAGTTCACCCATTTTGAAAAATGAGATATTTTTTCACTTCCCCCCTCCAGCTGTTCTGTAGCACAGTAGTGGTGCTATCTTCCTCTCATTGTTACTGAGTGCTGGATACTGGCTGGATGCTCCAAATGCTAACTGTTAGCCTCCTGCCATTAAGCTGGACTTCCCCCCAGCTAACATTCTGAAAAATAACCTTTCAGGCACCTGCTAGCCACTGTTGCAAGCATTGCAAGAGCGAAAATAGTGCTACTGCTGATAATTTTACTTTATTTTTTATTATTATTTAACAGTACTTTTTTTTTTTTTTTACACTAGGGCTGTAAATTAGAATTTGAGAATTTGAGCTGCTTATGGATGTTATTTTTTAATGTTAATGTTAGTCAGGAAGGAGGCAATGGTTAGCATTTGCAACATTCAGCTGGTAACAATGGCAAAACTCTATTTTTTTTCTCAATTCTTCAATTGTGCCGGCATAGATAGACAAGTTTCAGCTCTGAGCCTTCCTCAGCATAAACAGAACATTATATACAGCCACAGATCCAAGAGCCAACTGGCAAAAAGAATCAACGAATCAATAACCACAGGACCTATCTGTGATCAAACAGCCCAAATTCAAGGATCAATATCTTATTCGCATTTGGAGCATCCAGCCAGAATCCATCACTCAGTAATGATGAGAGGGAGGTAGCACCACTACTGTCCTACATAAAGTGAAAAATACATCCCATTCTATTATCACATTTGAAATTCAGCTATTGCATTCCAGACGTCACCATGAATATCCATCAGTACAAACTGAAAGGTATCCACTTTATTCATAATGATAACCTGAGTATATTTTTTTCATTTCAGGCAATGACTTCTATTAAAAATAATTGTCGGGGAAGTTTGAGTCAGCGCACCTCACAGGAACAATAAACACTGGAGGTGGTGGCTCAACCTTCATTTTCACATTGTGTTTTAACAGAAACACTCAGTTAAGTTATGCTTCCTACAATAACATCTCATCTTTGCACCAGATTGCAACAAAAGTCTGGAACAAAATGACTTATGGATGCTAGAGTTTGATCAATATGGGCCAAACAGCAATATTTTTGGACCGAAACCACAGATAAATTATATTTTCTGCTTAGTATAGTATTCAGTGATTCCACCATAATTTCATTTAGGGAGGAAAAGCAGCATTTGTTGCAGCATTTAGGCCATGTGACACCAAAACGCTCCGGTGGGTAATAATGATTATTTAAAGGAAGTCATGCGTGCTTGTGTGGAATTGCATGAAAATATCTCAAATCAGCCAAGGTTAAGGGCTGCCCATAGATAACTGATGCTGTATTGATTATTTCTATAATAAATAGCACATGCAATCAAACAAAAAACATCATATCAATGAAATCTGATATACATGCAAGGTGTTCATTCAGTTCTGTGTTTGGCATTGAGCTCATAGCTAGTGGTGCTGCTGTACTGGACTGCATTTTATTGAGAGCTGTTTCTACTTTTCTGTCTCCTTCATGTATATAAAAAGGGAGGACAAAAAATCTCTCAATATAATAATGTAGTTCAGCACAAGACCACTGCAAACTGTAACCTTATTAATAAACAAACAAAAAAAAAAAATCTTTAAATCCAGCGGAAATACAGTGCATAGGACTGCAATAACAACTTCAGGTTAGCTAATTAAATATATGATATGGCATAAAAAGGTGTGCACGTTGTCATGTTTTTTGTTTTTTAATTTAATTTCTATTTTTAGGGTATTTTTATTTGTTATTTGTTTATTTATTTATATTTTTATTTACAAGACATTTTACCTCATGAAAGACAAAACACAGGAAATGCTGTAAAGCAGCCATATTTGTGTGATTGACTTTCAGTGGGCCTGATTATTGATTACTTCACATTCTTTAGCCCAATCCTCCTTCAAATAGTGGTGTGTCGCAGTTATTTTGCACACACTGACGAAGGCTGCAGAGCTGGAACTTGTTAGTGTTGCCAAAATGTAAAAGAAAACAAAAATAGTGAGACTCTACAAGTGTGACCCTTTTTTGATGAATTTGTCCATAGCAATAACAACAGAACAAGAGCATCAAGTGCAGTGGTGTTTTGAAATAAGGTCATTGATCATGTATGTACACAAGTACCTTTATTGTTTATTTACAACACTTTAGACGGAGCTTTTTCACCGCAGCCATGTTAATGAGAAATAGCAGGGTAAACACAGGTCTTACTATCTTAATTATGGTTCTGTTCCATTTAAGTGTAGCAGGGCCTCTCCAGTGAGCCAGCATGAACACCACAACCACCAACACTGGCCTCGTTAGACCGCAGTGGAACAGAATTATAATTACGGTCGTAACACCTGTGTTTACCCTGCTGTTTCTCGTTAATATGGCTGCTGTGAAATAGCTCTGTCTATAGTGCTGTAAATACACAATAACAAGTAACAAGTAACACCTTAAAAAAATAAATTAATAAATAAAATTAAAAGATCATGAACAAACAGCCAACAAACTATGTGTTGTTGCACATATTATGGCATTTTGTATGCCATAGTGAGTGTTTCTTGATGATTGTGATGATTAGTGAGCCTTTGGAAAATCATAAAACAGATGTTTTATGACACTTTGTTAATGGGTAGTGGTTGGTTTTATAGACTAAAAAAGTTGTAGCTGATTAGAAAAACCTTGTTAAATGGTTACCACATAATTTGTAAACCATCAGTGAACATTACTTTTAACTACTGACTATAACAAATAGTTAATGATTACAGCTGCTGGTGACTCCAGGGTCCAACCCAAATTATTAGAGGTTTAAAGCTTCAACAACTTAAAAATATCCCCTAAAAAAATATCCAACTTTATAGAAGCCATTCAAATGATTTTTACAGATGTTTTACAAAGCAGTTGTTGGCATGGGGTTATAAAATATCTTCTCCATCTAGCTATGTAATATTTGTGGATTTTTTTACAGGTGATTCCTTGAGGGTTTGCAGATTAATTTTGTCACTAACAAGTGCTTAATATAGTGTGTAGGGTGTTATTTAATGTGCAACAATGAACTGTTGATGGATGGTGCACTGTGTAGTGGGTAAACACTGTTGATTGTCATTTCATTGTTTAAGTGAAATAGCTATTAACTGCAGTTTGACTGACTATCAATTTACCATTTATTAGTGATGGTTGTTATTAAGTGTTACCGATTAAAAAAACTAGTCACCTGTGTTTACCCTGTTGTTGCATGTCATTATGGCTGCTGTGAACAAGGCAGTGCTGCCTGGCAGGATATTGTTATAACTAGGGGGGGAAAGTGGTGTTACCTGCTTTTCTTCCACACATGTGATGTGTTGTTTACTGTGAAGTTTTTTTTTTTTTTTTTAATTGAGGTGTATTGCATTTTTGCTTCAATTTGTCGACATAATAGTTGCTTGATTCCTTCAGGTATCAAGGCGATCATTTGAATTTTAAAACCCCTCCCAGTCATCTAGTCTTCACCCACAAAGCTGACCCAGGTTTGCTCAGAGCTTATTATACATACAGCCATACCTCCAATGGCATAACTATATTTTTTACATTTCAAGAGGCTGGAGGAAGGTCTTTGAGGTGTAGGGATTTGATTTGTTAGAGGAATCAAACACATGGTCATGGGCCACATCTGGGGGAAGCAGCCACCCACCACCTGCTGCTGCCTAACCCTGGATCACACAGGCAGGAGGCCTGGAGGCTGCCAGGTAATAGGTGAAACTCTTCCCTAGGTACGTGTGTGTGTGTGTGTGTGTGCGGCTGATTATTTCATAAAGGGAGGTTTTGATCACAGAGAGTGAGCAGGGTATCTGTCGCACTGCAGGAGAACACACACACACTCTCTCTCTCTCCTGTCTCTAATCAGGACATGTAAAAGAGGAAGAGGAAGAGGAGGGCCACCCTTCACCACCACCATCACCCTTCCCACCCTCCCCACCCCGCCTCCAGCCCTGAGAGCAGATTAAAGAAAAACCCATATTCCATCTCACATGCTTGTCGCTTAACAATGCCAGCCACTCTGTGCATATGTGTGTGTGTGTGTGTGTGTGTGTGTGTGTGTGTATTTGTCTCCATAGTGAAGGCTTATTTCTCTGGAGACTATCATGAGGCGACCTTATGTAATTAATGAATTACCCTGCGACCTCGCACGAGATAATGAAATTCACTGTAGTCCCTGGCGCTCCGGATGCAGTTGTATAAAATCAAGATTTTATGATTCATCACCCGTACATTTAGCAAAGCTACATTTCTGCTCCTCTGTAGATAGGGTTAGGGTTATGTTTACTTCCTCTTCATCACAGGATGAAGATAGAAGTCACATCTCTTGAAAATGAAAAAGACAAAGTAATTATTATTTATATATTCTAATTTCATTGCTAATTTTATGCTACTTAACCAAATTTTTTTTACTAATTTTCTGTTAATGTTTTTTGTTGTTGCTCATTTTCTGATCGTTTTTGAAAGAAATCCAGTGAATCTGTGAGGTTTCAAAGGGTTAATGAATGAGTTGCTTTCAGCAACATGACAGGAGGTCATTGGTGCTGTAATTTTCATGGTTTACGGACAAGGCGGATTTACACCATTAAAATCACAGACAATGTCCACAAAATCACACAAAGCACCACAAAATCAACAAATCACAGCATGTCCCCAGATAAGTCCTTAATTAGGGCTTAAGTCTGCTGTCAGGCTTGGCCAGCAAGAAGAGTTCATTTGCAATAACATTCCTCCAAAAAAAAAAAAAAAAAAAAAAAAAAAAAAAGATTGATGTATGTAAAGCCTCACATAGTATACATTCTGAATCCAAACCACAAACTTTCTTTAAAAAAAAATGAATACCATCATCATGTTTGTTTGTTTGTTTGTTTTTTTTGATTGATGCAGCCGGTAAAAACATTGTTTTAGCAATACATTTGAGATATTATTTTGCAAACACAGGACATTCTATTTATATATGTTTGTATGTCTGTAACTAAGTAAAAGTAAGGTGATGAAGATGACGATGATGATGATGATTTCTTTGGGTGGCTATAAAGGTTGAGTCCTCACAGAGTCACAGAAACTGCACTGAGTGACTGCACTCATTTATTCAGTTCATATGTCAGTACTCTATATAACACTGCTATGGTATAGCAGGTTTTCTCTGAAGCTATGTAGAGCTTGATGGAAATATTATTAGAAGGCCTCTGAACATATTAATGGTTTATGGAAATGATGACCTGGCTTCCCTCTCTAGCCTCCACTCCCATAACCTCTGAGGTTTGTGCATGATGTTTGATTATATTACTGTATGTCCGCCAGGCGTAACAAATGAATACAATTAGTGTTGAAAATATCAGCTCAGCTCACATGCCATGAAGTCTGTGCAAGGCTGCACATGCATGAACTTAGTTTGTGTGTGTGTGTGTGCGTGCGTGAGTGTGTGCATGTTTGAACCACAAAAAACGTCAGAGCATTACAGGCATACCTATAAAGTGCAATGAGGGAAAAAAAAAAAACAAAAAAAAAAACACTGTGGCCACCAGATATAACTTGTTCCCCCAATTTAATTAATGTTCCCTTGGTTTCGTTAATTCAGGGTGCAAACCATACATTTGTCCTGCACACTTATCTCATGGCCATGAACTAAAATGAACTAAAACATGGCAATGAGTTAGATTTTGTGGCCACAAACTAAATTGTGGGAACAAGTTATTTAAATTTAGGGAATGAGTTATATTTTGTGGTCACCTTTAATGATGTTGTGGGAACAAATTAATGAAATGGAGGGAACCAGTTCTATCTCATGGCCACAAATCGACTAAAAAGTGTGAATAAGGTATTTAAGTTGAGGGAATGAGGTATCTTTCATGGCCACAAATGAACTAAATCATGGGAACGAGACGAGTTATTTAAACTGAGGGAACGAGGTATATTTTAAGGCCACTATTAATGACATTGGGGAACGAGTTAATTACATGCAGGGAGCCAGTTTTATCTCATGGCCATGAATTAACTAAAACATGAGAATACATTAGATTTTGTGGCCACAAACCAGCCATGAAATATAGATTTTTTTTTTCTTATTGCGCTTCCTACAAATTTACAAAAACATAAATAAATAAATAAAAATAAATAAAACCAGAAAGAAAGAGGTTTTTTAAGAGGGTGAAAGAGGGTTGAAGTAAGGATTCTCATTTCGCCTGGCAACAGGAGAAATGTTTCTTAATGTGCAAATACTGCGCTGCTGCTCTTTGTGAAGTTCACAGGCCAAGCAGCTGTTGTTTAAAGAAGAGGCTTATCCAGGCTGAATGACATTATGTATATTAGATGAAACCTACCACGCTGTTCTTTATCTGTCAGCATATTCTGCATGAGCATTTATGATGATGAGTAAATCAGTAAGCAATAAACAGGATAAAAAATGAGTTTATTTTCTAGCAAATACTATCTAGCCTACCTTCTAACCTACCTTTTATTTGTCAATTTAGCATCATTATTTTATCACTATGATTATATTTTATTGTGCTATTATGGTCAGTGCCATTTTGATAAATATTTCATCTATCAGGTTCTAGTTTATTTTGAGCCCCAAATCACTGTCTACAGTCTATCAGTTATCTATTGTGCATACAGACATAAAATAAATAATTCAGCTCTAACTCATTGCGTAGAAAGTTTATGTAGAATTATGAGGACATTAAACTTTTTTTTCCAGCTAGTGCTTTTAAGTAGTTTTATGTCTCTATCAAACGTTATTACGTTACTGTAAGCTCAACCTGCAACAAGCTGACATAGTTACAGTGCCATTTGTACTTGGTTAAAACTGCTGGAAAAGCAGATCCTACAATATGGACTGAGAAAACTTTAGTTACTTATAAGGGCTACTCACTCTGTGGTCTTTATTCAACAGATCATGTGATCATGTCCATCTTGTGTACTGTCTGTCTCCTCTGCCAGCCCAGAGAATCAGAAAAAAATGCAAAAACATTATTACAGCCGGGGCTGTAGCCCCCATGTGGTGACTGTAGGCTGTAGTATCTTAAACTCAGCAGTTAACACTAAACTTTGAAAATTAAAACAAAAATGTAAAAACGTATATTGTGTGTATAATATAATATTAAACATAGTTGTAGAGATGTGTGGAAAATATATTTTAATTTAAATAATTTTCTCAGGAAACTCCTACAGGAAGCTGCGTCCACACTTTCAAACAATAATGGCAGGCAACAGCAAGCAAAAAAGAATATCAGATTTTTTCTCCAGTAACATTAACGTTTCCAAAGAAACAAAACCAAATGCCATATATATTATGTTGACAAGGTCGACGATAAGAATGCAAACAATAATAACGCAGCTCAAACCGAAGCCACTCCAGTGGCTACCACAGATGAGGCTCAAGTTCAGGCTAGTGTTAGCAGCAGCAGCACAGCCAGTAACTTCAGAGAGCAGCAACGGGGACTCTGGGAGACAAGTGACCGCCAGCACTGCCTCGATCTGCGCTTGGATGAGTGGGGCCACCAGAGTCAGGGACGAAGAGCCGTTTCAGCTAAACACAAAATTTCCTGGAAGAAGATTCGGCACAGAGAATTTCGAGAGATCATTCCAACCGGGATGGTTTGAAAATGGAAGTGGTTGCATTATGTTGCAGAAACAGGCAGTTCTGATTTAGCAGCTCACAATCAACACAGTGCCAGGACCATGTTGGAACGTTTATTTAGGTCCATCAAATTCCTGGGCTGAGAGGGGATGCCACTCAGAGGGCACACTCATCGCAATGGCGTCCTACGGCGGCTTATGCTACAGAGGTCACACTCACTACCAAAAGCTAGAGAATGGCTTTTATGCACAGACAACTGGATGTCGGATACAATCCAAAACGAAATACATGAAATGTTTTCTCATGCCATACAGCGAGAAATCATCTCTGAAACTCACCACTGTTCTTTTTATGGGCTGGTATGGTACTACAGACATTAATGCATGAGAGCAATTCTCGTGCTGTTTGCAGTTTGTGGATTCAAATTTGACAGCACAGAACGGCTTTCTTTTACAATGCATATGACTCATCAGCAGAAACACCTATGTTCATGCATCAAGGACATTTTTCTCTGTTTAAACTTGCCTCTGGAATGTCTGCAATGATATTGCTTCGATGGTGCATCCAACATCAGGGTGTTCCAAGGGTTTTCAGGTGAAACAGAGGTGAAGAAGAATGTCCAGAATCCCTTTACGTCCATTGCAGTAACCACACATTGGACCTTGTTCTTCAGGAGGTAGCGAGGGAAGTAAGACTCACACAATGAATTTTGTTGAGGGAGTCTCTGTTGTTAGAGAAAACTCCAAACGCAAACAGTTGTTCCAGTCTCTTTTTGGCTCGGAAGAGGTAGTGTGCAACATCCTAGGACTATGCCGAACTCGGTGGTGCATCCATGCTGCTGTTATTTTCAGTTATTACTGCATACATAACACTCATGGAGACTCTGAAAACTGACCGGACAATGAGAGGCGAAACACAGGCCAAGATCTCCGGATTGCATAAGCAAGCAAAACAAGCAAGGGCATATTATGGCCTGGGGTGCAGTGAGGCTCTTTTCAGGCGCTCCGAGGTAGTGGTCCAAATTCTGCAAAACAAAACCTCCACTGCTCGTGCATCCCGGGAGTGTGCTGGAGTTCTTCCACAGTGCAAGCAGGCACTTCAGTAAAGCAGATGCTGGACAATATTAAAACCTATGCAGACAACAAAAATCTTGGGATGCCCCATCCCACCAGGACAAGCAGAACTCCAGCCTGCTTCCGCAGCACCATGGAGCCCGAATCTCTGGTATCCGACTCGGGAGAGGCAGAGTGGAGGCGACAGTTCTTTGAAGCCCTGGACTTTGTTGAAACAGAGCTGAGTTGAAGACGTGATCAAACTGGTATGAAAGTGGCTGCTCAAAGAGAAACCACTTTCACTGATGCTGTCAACCAAAACCTGGATGGACTAGGTTTAGTTCAACTCCCCAAAAAGTTGAGCAGATCACACCTACAGATGCAGCTAACTTTACTGGGTGACCTGACAAAGGGAAAAACATTCACTTCTGTCCCAGAGGTGGCCAAATTTATTTCAGCACTGTGTCCACAAACAAGAGAGCTGTTTAAAGAGAGTGTTTGTGTCTATCCCTGTCAGTTGCTTCATCAGAAAGATCATTCTCTGCCCTCAGATGACTGAAAACCTTGCTGTGCAGTACCATGAGCCAGAGGAGGTTAACACACCTGGCTGTCATGCACATGCATAGCAACATTCTGGACAGACTGGATATACCATCCCTGGTTACAAGCTTGATAAGCAACACATCAGAACACAAGGCCACATTTGGTGCCCTGTAAACCCAAGTAAGTTATTCGTCACACTGCCACCTACTGCATGTTCATCAATTTCAGTTACTTTGCATGTGGGTGTCTGAGCCTGTGTGTGTGAGCGCATCTTGAATATCATACATGAGGCTATAAAATAGAATTTCATAAGCAAATACAATGGAAAAACGTTTAACTTTGCCAGATGGCATTTCTCTGAGCCATGAGGAGGAAACAATTTGTCTGTTATTTACTGTGGAAGGGCAACTTGATGTGGAATTATAGGTTACAAAAACTGTATCAGCTGTAGCCCATACTCTAAACCCTGGAGTTACTGCATGTGTGATAGACGTTTTGCATTTGGACTTAAATTTGAATGACCAGCTGGGACATCATCAGCATAGTGGACAGCACTCAAACCAGTTTTGGTTGAACTATTGCTTACAGGCTGATGATGGTTATGCTTCTAGATCCACATATCATGTCTTTGACTGTTAAAAAAAATGCATTAGCTGGAACTGCTTTATGCATTGTTTATACTTGGTGGCAGGCAGCCCAGGGAATGGCCACGATGTGCAGTTAAAAAGAAAAAAAAAAATTACGTCACTTATTTTACATGAACTTGGCAGCCTCCCCTACTAAAAACATCTTCCCTTGCGCCTGAATGAAGCTTTACATTGAACTGTGAGCTCTGATAATTCTGACTACCTGCATGGCAAAGTGTTTAAGACTGCCAGTTAAACTGGAACTCCAAGTCAGCATTATGGAGAAGATCTGAAAGTTTGCCAAAATTTATCGAGTCATATCTAAATGGTGAAAAACACAGTCAGTGATAAACGTTTTCTCTGACTTCATTTTTATTTGAAAACACACTCAACTTCAACCTAGTGTTTTCTGCACTTTTTATTTTACTGTAGCATAGACTGATAGCAGTGTGTTCTTTCTGGACAGGTCAGTGTTTTTCTATCTTCTTGCAGGCGTCCATGTCGGGTGCAATGGAGCGCGTTCAGCACGGAGATGGGAAGTTCCAACTCAGAAGTCAGAATAGTCGACAGTCAATGGAAAGCTTCATAATACTTGGATGTACTTGTAATTACATAAGAAAGTGTTCGGTGCTTGCATTGCTTGTGGAAAAAGTGGTGCAGTCTTGTGTAAGCTGTCAGGATTAATGTGTGTCCGTGTCCTTAACTGCTCTGCTGTAACTACACTCATTCTCGGCCTCCGTGCAAATAGAAATCCTTTTACATGTGACCCTGCTGTGACTCGGCCTGCAGATAATAAAACACTGTAACTTCATCCCACCTGTACGGTCACCTGCAATAATGACATATTTTCCGTTGGCCCAGGGAGTCAAACCATCAGTGACAAGCCGCCGCGCTCCGCTCCATGTTAAACAGTCACTTAACGGAGTGACACCGGCAGAAGCTTCCGCCTTGTCTCCATGGCAACCCCCGCTGGAGCACCCCGGTACCGGTTGGCGGAGCCGGCGTAAGGCTGGTCAGGTGTGAAATTACCTCAGTGCCCGGCGCCACATGGAGCGTGAAGAGAGTTTAACAAAACCAACGTGGTTAAAGGAGACACCCTCCCCAGCACACACACACACACACACACACACTAATACACACACACACACCTACACACCTTTTTCTCCAATGCTTCGTTGTCATACTAATGCAGTTCACTTCAAACACTCTTTTCTTCTCACTGCATAAACGCCAAAGACAAGTTTAATTAGGAGATAGATGTAGGCAGGCTAATGCTGAAAGGGGGATAAACAGAGAAGAGGGAAAGATTTGCATTGACATCTATATACTGGGATTCCACCGCTCTGAATTTCTCTATTCTGTTGGACTGAAGCAATGCCATTTGTCTGTTAGTTTCAGAGTTTGTGATAACATGGATTTTATGCAGATGTCCATACGCATGTGTGTGTATGCTTATATATAGACTGTAGACGCCTTTATGCACTGTCTGTGTGGGTGTTTGTGCATGTATGTGCATATGAACAGCTGCGTGCCATTACCTTCTGCCATGCCTGCATGATTTAAAAGCCTTTGTTCTGCAAAACCTTTCCTATGTCGGATTTTCATTCATTTCTCTATTTGTTGTTTGTGCACTCTTCGTCTTCCTCTTCTTCTTCTTCCGGAATTGTTTTGGTAGGATGGTGGTATTTTTTTCACATAAATCTATAATACACTCAAAAAAACCTTCTGATGTATTAAAGAATCATTTCACTGCTGCAATAGCCTGCAATATGTGGACACTGTAAGTTTCCACCGTGTAAAAGTGGAAAGATGTTTTAAATTGGTGCAATGGAACTGGATAAACAATATAAATTGGCTGTGATTGTCCCTACTGAAATACTGCAGCTCCCAGTGTGCACTGCGTACCTCCTTGACACACTGAGGTCACCTCGCAACATTTTCAATTTGGGTAAGAATGGACCGATATATCAGCTGATGCCCGCTTTAAAAAGCAGCATCAATATCACTCCAGTGAGTGACATTGATGTTGATTAATTGTGAATTCTGTCGTTTTTGTTACCTTTTTTTCCCCAGGAGTTTGTCTTTAATACCACTATCAAATTAACAAATTATTGTTGTATTATAACTATTTATTTGCTGTTTATATGAGAGTCTATGGTAGTGTATGTTTTTATTGTCTTTTAATCATTTTTATCCTCTACCTTTATTCAGTGTACCACTGAAGGAGTTACAGTGAATTCTGTTGTAACAGTTGCTCTTAAATGACAATAAAGACTGAGTAATAATAATAATAATAATAATAACAACAACAACAATAGGATATTCTATTCTACTCTTTTCAACAGAACAAGGCATTTTTTCTTTTGGCATTTCTGCTTTCTTTGACAATGACAGTGGAGAGACAGTGAAGACCCAGACCGCTGCGGTAAGGATATGTGGTGAGTCATTGAAACATAGAAAGTCTTCACTGGTCTTCTACTGGTAGCTGCTTGTTCCATTCAGAATGGTTAACGGTTGCTGAACAGAAAACATAATCCTTACCAGATTGTAAGAAAAAGGCTGGCAAGTATAACTGGTTAAGAACCTTTCAAAACCACCTCACAGGCACGACTTTACCACGCACAAGCAAACCTCATTCGCTTGGTCATGTTTCAGAAGCATGACTCAGTGGTTTTTACCAAACACACCAAACAAAATCTAACACAGCATGAGGTTGTTTTGGTTCTTTGGTCTAGAAACTCTTAGAAAATATATGATAAGCACAGAATGAAATATAGAATATGCGTGAATATGGAATCAAAGAGGTGACATGACTTTAATGATAAGCATAAGCAAATATATGATTGTCAAACATGAATGGCAGAGACACATTTCCCTGTGTCTCTGCCAGGGCGCTGTGCTCAGTGTGAGACACACAGACTTTCATGCCAACATGTACTGAGATCAGTGGGACCAACACATAACATGCAGTGATTTTCAAAGATTAATACCAATGTGTTTGTGAATTAAGCATAAACCACACCTGAGTTATAGAACCCCATCACATTATCCCTATTGGACATTGGTGGGATGATATCTGATATTGTCTTCAACCTCAAAGGGACTATTTTTGGGCCTTCAATAGTGATTGCAAGCATTAATAAATGATGAAAAGAAACTGCAGTCAAGACGTAAATAGTGAATGTTTTATCATATTTATCTACAGTGGAACTCTGGCAGCCCAACTTGATTCCCACACTTGCTCACTAATGAACATCAAAACAGGCATTTTCATCCATGTGCTCCGTGGTATCAGTATATCACAATACATTTTCTTGTTTTTTTGAACTTGCTTGCAACCACTGCTAAACAAAGATGGCATTGTAGTACACCCCTCTTTGATTCTGATTTGGGAATGTATCTGCCCAAGGTGCTCTAGTTCTGCAAGAGTTCTTTCAGCGGTGGAAATAATCCCATTTCTTGGGGAAAGCTCTCAAGACGGTGAATCATAGTAAAGTATCAATCCTTAAAGAGATAGCAAACCTATTTTGAAAAACTCCAGCTCAATGACAGGAGGCTAACAGTTAGCATTTGGAGCATCCAGCCAGTATCCTGCACTCAACAATGTAACAATGACCATGTTTACATGCACACCATATTCCTGTATTATTCCGAATATCCGCAATCCAGTGGTCCCTCGTTAATCACAGGAGTTAGGTTCTAAAAATAACCCGCAATACGTGAAATCCGTGAAGTAGTCAGCTTTATTTTTTATAATTATTATAGATGTTTTAAGGCTGTAAAACCCCTCACTACACACTTTATACACTTAACATTTTCTCACTTTTCTCTCTTGTTTAAACACTCGAAGTTCAAACCTTCGTAGAAAAATAAGTCCAGTAAAAAAAAAAAAAAAAAAAAAAAAGCATGCAAAATTGCACTAAAAAAAATCTGCGAAACCGTGAGGCCGCGAAAGGTGAACCGCGTTATAGCGAGGGACAACTGTATTCCGGTTTTGCATGAGTCATGTAAACACGCACCGAACCCGATTAAGGTCATATTCCGGTTGGATAAAATTCCGAATCAGACCCCTGGCATATGCCTGTTCTAACCAGAATATTGTACCATGTAAACACCTGAATCGGAAAATGCCCCGTACCGGAATATTCATTTATGTCTGCACATGCTCGATTCACAAGGAATCCTGGGGCATCTTTGTTGCTATGGTTACTGCAAGCGGGGAGAACGACATGGCGAACAGCAGCAAGAGCCAGGAGACTGCAGTCTGCCTTCATCTAATGAAAGACTTCAATATCATGGAGGATATCGATGGGAGAAAACACAGAAATAGCGACAGCTTCTTCTTCTTCTTCTTCTGTATTTCTGGCAGACCAGACGCCTATACACTTGCTACCCCCCGCAGGTTCAGTGTTGCATTACATATGAGTGTGGAATACGCCAAAACACGGGAACATGCCAAGTAACATGTAAACAGAATATTCTAGTTGCTGCAGCGCATATAAACACCTTATTCTGAAAATTATTTTGACCAGATTATTGACCTGAATCGGAATATGGTGTGCATGTAAACGTATTCAGTGAGAGGAAGATAGCACCACTGCTGTCCTACAGAACAGTTGGGGAGGGGAGAGAAATAATATCACATTTTTCAAGATGGGTGAGCTATCCCTTTAGATGGTTACACCATAAAAGCTTTATTTAAAATTCTATGGCACTGAAACTAGAAGACTCCACACTTATTTGCTTACTCCTTTCTTTATCTCTGTTGCTGGCAGCTGACATCTCTCGCACAAAACACAATATTTCATGACTGAAGAAACATGGTTGAAGATGCATTACAAAAGGTCAAAAGTGCAATGCAAAAATTTGTTGGCACTGTTTGACTGCTGCAACACTCTTTGTCTAGACTGCTGTAAACATCCAGGGCTTGTCTCTCTCAGTGGGAACCACTTTTAGCGAATGGCTCTGTCTGAATATACCATTGATCGCATTCTCACAAGGTGCATTGTCAACTTTGTTTTGTCAGAGGAAGATAAATAAGACACTAACAGAAGTTCATGTTTTTTTTTTGGTGACCTTCAATATTCTGTGCACTTCATCAATAAACTTAGCATAACTGTCGTCAAGCTATAAAACCATAAACAAGCTTCCCACTCCGAGTGCCTTTAAACTCTTTTAACTTCAGGAAGCATGGGAGTGCTGATGACAAGCTTGTTCCACGTGAAACTCTGAAGAAAGACGACATGAATATTCTGCGAGGTGAATGATATTTTATCATCTGTTTCTGGAGTCTTCTCAAGGTTTGTCGCTCACAGCCAATGTCTCTTTGAATTTACTCATCACTGGTGCATCAAAGGCCACGGCGATGACAGAGAAAACATTAAAAGCAGATCTTGGAGGACACGGGTGGGAACAGTACAACATGAGAATCTGCTGAGGTGGCGCCGAGCCAAGTTCCCTCAGACTGAAAGAGATTGAAAGTTGCCGTATGTTTGCGTGTCCTTGCCGTGCCCTCAGTGAACCAGATAATCAGCCGTTGCAACATGGAAGGCGACCAACAGTGGCGTCTGAGCACCGCGGGGACCCAGGCGCAAAGCTGGTGAGTTACTGTAGCGTAAATATTCATATTCATATTTAGCATGAAAAAGGCATTACCGAGCAAGAACAGATTGCACAAACTAAAACTCATTTAGAGGAAGAAAAAGGTGAGATATGCTATAACTGGCACATGTCGCCACTTGTTCATGAATATTCATTTTCGTGATCATGTGTGTATCGTTAGGAGTAATGTGAATTATGAACCTACTCAATCTTGTTCATCAGTTTCTCTGAAGGTTCCAGTTTTGGCCAGAACTTGGAAAGACTTATTATCTTAGCACTGGGATAAAATTTATCCATCATTTTGGTGTAAAATCATTTATTTGTTTGTTATTGTTGTACTGGATTGTTTGTCACTCATTGCATTAATTTCTCATGGGTCATATTCTGCATCTATCTATCTATATATGCATAGATAGATAGATAGATAGATAGATAGATATTTTTTCACTTTTGAAATGAATTGAATGAACTTTTTTTGTGGATTATACATTTTTAAATAGATTAAGTTGATAAAACCACAATTGGTGCAAGTTATATGTGTGATGTGTGCCATCTGAGGCATTTTGGGGAGTTTTGGCCTGTTGGTGGCGCTGTGGTGGGCTCATCAGATGCATTTTGTAGATGCTGGATATCAGTGGAAAAACACATCATTGCTCAAATGTTCATCAGAATTGACTCAGCAGCAAAGGTGAAGCTTGAGGCCCAGCGGTGGTGCTGTGGGGAGCCAGTTAGACTCATGTTCCACCCCCGCATTAAAATCCATCACTCACCCAAGTTTTATCCCAAACAGGCCAGTATTGGCTCAGAAATCTTTTTTAACGGATGGATGGTCGGACAGTGTGTGGAGTGGACGGAGCCCGCTCCCTAATCCCTTTCCCAATCTTCGATCATCAGGAACAACTCTGGGTGTTTTAGAGCAGAAAGTAAGGGTGCTTTCACACTTTCACAGTTTGTTTGCTTTGGTGTGATTCAGACACAAAGCTTTACGTTGTTGTATTTTTCATTAGGTCCGGTTTGTGTGACACAGTTAATTTTTTTTTTTTTTTATTTTCATCAGGGAAACTCTCGTCATGGAAAACAGTGTATTGCAACAACAGAGCAATAATGGAACAATGGAGTGACAGCAAAATAACAAGGTAGACCTGGGTATTTTTATGTTTTCATTAAAAATCAGGAAATGTGGTCATCAGCCCATATTTCTCGCCCACACCTCATTATTACTCACATTCGGCCAAAACCCATTTTGTCAGGTGTCAGGTGTCAGCATCAACTTCCGACCTGCAAAGTGCTGTGTTTTGGTTCGTTTCCTGTAGTTAGGTCGGATTACTTTGACACTTGTAATTAACCCTAACACGGTTCACTTGTAATGAACCCTTCCGTGATTTATTTGGAACTGGACCATGTCCCGACGTTTCAGATCGGCTCACATTTGGTCCACACCATGGTTAGAATGCGTGCTCCCAGCGCTCCAAGCAATCCAAACAAAAGAAATGCATCATGGTTTCATTGAAATCAAGTGGGGAAGCACCATAATTCTACATTCAATTACGGCAGGATGTATGAAGTCGGAAATTGGGAATCCAATGCTACCGGCAAACATGTATTACAAAGCAACAAGGTGGGAAAAAATAAACGCTGGCAAACGCTAACAACCTCACAAATGAAAGAATACACATTGAAAATCAATAATAACCAACTTTAAATTTCATAGGTTATTCAGCTTCTCTAGTTTTTTGATGTAAAACCTGAAAATCAAACACCGAAGTCTCTTTGAAAGCATGCAATTTTAGAAAGACAATACTATTTTTACTGCGTGAGGCAGCTCAGTTGTGATGAAGTCTGGTTGTGAAATGGGGGATGAGAAAAATTGCCAGACTGTGCAATCAGGAACTCCAAATTTAGAAGCTGTTGTATTTGATTTTTTTTCCTACTGGGACATTGGCAGTCCCAAGTTCTGATTTATAATCTAATCTAGCATAAGGCAAAAGACAACAAGACTGTACTATTGAATGTGTCAAAATAACTTTTTTACATCAAACTACCCTATCAGAAAATTTGATGCAAATATTTTTAAATGGATTCCTATCCCATGGCAGTCTTTTTCAGGTATCCCTGGCCTGGCTGCTATATATTTACATATTATTTGTCCATAGCCAATTCTTCAGTGGACCGTCATGATGGAGCCAGCCATGGTTCCATGCTGGGAGATTTGCGACACAACTGCAGAGCCTCTCCAGTAATGACTGGGGAGGGAGACATTAGCTCAGTTGCCACTTCCTGGTGGCTTGATGGGTGAGTGGGCGTTCTTACAGGGCACCCAAGGCTCTGGTTCTACACAGAGACCCATCTGGACCTGGGGTTTAGTTGGAGGGACTCTCCAGCACTGCTGCTCCATCTGGACTCCGTGTCAGACTGACGCAACCGGCTACACAGGTGAATGAGCAACACACATAAACATGTGCACACACTCACCGTCACATACACACATACACACACACACACACACTGCAATTGTTGTCTTGATGAGAGAGATAGGGGGAAGTTATTATCTCCACTCCCAGCATTGTGTGTTCATCTACAGGGCTGACATGTTGTCACTACAGGGAAACAGTCTGACACTGAGGGTGAATGAATGTGGATGTCTCTGGGAGTGTGTGTGTGTGTGTGTGTGTGTGTGTGTCATACTTTGCCTCCATTCCTTTTTCCTCACTCATTTTCCATTCTTATCTCTACACCTCCTCCATTTGTTCCCTCCTCCCTCCTTTCTCTTCTCAGGTCCTCACATTCGATGAAACAATCTCTTTGGCTGCAAATCACACATTATTGTCAGACTAAATGTTTTCTAATGGCATCGTTTCAGGAACCAAATGAGACCTCGGTCAACAGAAACGACAACTTGCAGTGCTTAGCATTTGTCAAAATTAATACCAAATTTCAATCGCTTCCTTTTGTGCCATAAAGCATTTCAGTAGATTTCCCGCCAAAAAGCATGCCACTTTCCCGCCAAGGTGGCACACAGTGTAGAATGCCCTATGGAGGCCACAAGATGCTGTTAATCTTGTGAAAGTGATTATTAAAAATGCTCAAGGCTGTGAACATTATATATTATATATATATTATATATATTATATATTTGCTCTACTGACAATATGGCTTTGTATGCCAGTCTGGAGGTAAATTTGTCCATGGCTTGCCTTAGCAGATTCCAAGGGAAATAATGAATAATTCTTACATTTTCAAAAAGCATAAGGAGCTCTATTGCAAACAAAGGCTTATGATACTTTGTTCAACACAGTCATTTCCACAAGCCAGTACACTTTTTCATCTTTTGGACCACACATGCAGTCAATATAGGCAGAAAGCAAATGTTCACCTATAGCTACAACAGTTGATTGTGTTATGCCAACATCTCATCACTGAGAGACCCCCCACACACATCCACCATAGCAGCTGTTTCTCCTGCGGGTAACAGTGAACAAGTGTGACAGAAGTGTAAAGGAACACAAGATACAGCTATAGAACAGAGCAGAGCAAGGACGATCATCTGTGGTGATCAAGAGTATCACTTGAAAAATGCAAATATGACCCTAAGCTCTGATTTATTACTGCAAAATTATTAGCTTCTGTACTCCTCAGACTAAATTTCACATTTTAATTCCTCAGTTCCTCAATGCCTTTATTGTCATTGCACAGAGTACAATGAAATTACTTGGTTCTCCATTGGATCATAAAAAAAAAACACATGCACATAACAGACAGAATAAATAAGCATAAATAAGCATACAAAAACAATCAAACATCAACACAAACGAACACAAAACGAAAATAAGTAAAATAAATAAATAAATAAATAAATAATAATAATAATAATAATAATACATGCAAAACAACTCCTACAAACACTAATTAATTATCAAATTAACACCTTTATAGTTGCAAAGTTTGCCCATCATGCTGTTCACACTCATTTGCCTTCCATTTTTAATGGTTATTTCTCCAAAAACGAACATCATTACAACTACACCACAAGATGTCAATGTCTCAGTTCAGCTTCAGAGGTGCTGAAGTTTCTAATTAACCACCTGGTTCTTTTCTTTCCCCTCATCTGCTCAAAAAAGAAAGAAAATAAGTTGAAAGTTGTTCATCATAAATTGGATTTTACAATTTAGATTAGACTTTTATGTCCAATTTTATTTTACAAAATCATGGTAGTAAAAAAGTAAAAAAAGAGTGTGGACATGAACAGGCTGAGATGTTAACGGCTGTCATTTCTTGCTGCAGAGGCATGGGACCAGAGAACCCACGGCTCAGTCATGCTAACTCACTTCCAGGTTTTAGGACTACAAACACTAACACCAACACACTTTATAAACTCTTGTCGGTTTCTTTCTTACATGCACAGGTTGTTTCCTTTTGTGTTTTTTTTTCCCCCAGTATTTTCCAAGTGTTTGTATGTGTAAACTGAAACTAGCCTTCCATCTGTATTTACCTCCCTCTCTATTCTCTTGGCTGGGCAGGACAGACAGCTTGGATGTGGGGTATGTGGTGGTTGGTGGAGGGCCACTGTCTGTTTCTTTCTCCTTGCCGTATGGACACGCAGACTGCAAACAACCCTCCGTTGCGGTGGGCCGCTGTGCTTACGAGGGCGCGCACACAAGCCCGCACGCACTCCTGTTAGCCCTAACATGGCCCTTTGGCCATCGCTCTGCCACAAGCAGCCACATTAGCTTTGTGGTTTTGGCTTCAGCGTCTCCCCTCTGGCCTTTTGGTAGCTCTTCCTCAAACATGCCCCAGCTCAGCGCTCCAGTCTCCAGTGATAGCCACATGGCCCCACTTGGCCCCAAGATGTGAATTAGCAAACTAGCAAACTGATATTATCTCTTTTTTTCCACAAAGGGGTTGCAACCTCTGATCCCGGCCATCCTGTCAGCATGGCTGCACACAACATGTTCTACCATTAAACCAACAATGACAGCTGCAGAAAAAAAAAGCCTGCCTCTGGCTTTAACGCTGTCCATGTGCTGTCCAGGGTGTTTTCACCACAATTAGACAGCTAGCCAAACACTATGAGTCACAATGTTGCCTTAGAGCTCCTTGTATTTAAATGTGACCCCAAGATCTGACCCACACAGAGCACAGGCTTGCATCCTGACCTAGGTAATCAGAAAGCACATGGAGCAAAAATGCATTAAATCCCGGTATAAACGCACTCAAGACATAAAAAAAATCTGATCACAGAAACCACTGCCAAAGGTGGGCAAAGACACAGAGTATTCAGCTGTATTAACACTAAAATGTAAACACAAAGTGCCTACAGAAAAAAAGCACACACAAATCAAACAAGCAGCAGGTGTCTCACATGGTAAGGACTCGAAAATGAGTGGAGAATAAGTGGGACGAGGTGTCAATTTAAAGAGCAAAGATGGGAGGAGAGAATGGTAGATGCGTGACAATCTGTTTAGTGACAAGGTGAAGAAAACTCCCATTTGTTTTGTAGTGTTTACTAGAGTTGCATTTTAATGTCAGCCGTAAGTGTAAACCAGCCAAGTCACACCTATAAACATGTTATGATAAAGGGATCGTTCATTCTGAAAAAAGTTATTATTATTATTATTATATTTCACTCTGCCTAGCTGTTAGGTAGGACAGTAGTGGTGCTATCTTCCTGTCATTGTTACTGAGAGGAGCATCCAGCCAGTGACATGATAACATGACAGCATCACTACTGTCCTACCAGAAGGCTGAAATGCACAATGCTTTGAAAGGAAACAAAAAAAATGTTCATATTGCATTCCAAAATTCGCATTCATTATCCTTGCTATCTGCAAAAAGAATTCTAAACATGCCAGGCAGTAAAATTACAAAGTGCATCTTTCGGCAGTGGTTCACAGTATATTCATTGGACCAAAATATGGTTATGCCAAAATATGAGAAAAGCTGACAAAAACCAATTACTCTCCAAAAAGTTCACCTTTCAGTGAATGATGTGACATTTCCAGTGGAAGGCCATCCATTATTATGTTTTCCTAATTTCACGTTGCCTGTTGAATGGGTTTCTTGGGCCCAGGGCTTAAATGAAACTTACACAGCACCAAGGATCGCGGCACCCTCACAGTTTAATTTACAATATAAAAGGTCTATTAGTCTGAGAAGTGTGTTTTGTGCATGTGTTTTCACATCCACTCAGAAGTGTGGGTTATGATAGTTGTGAAGTATCAGACTTACCGGTTGATTAACTGGATTTTGTCGGCATTGCTGAAGTTAGAGCACATTGAGCGATTTCTGTTTTAAGAGGCCTGTATTAAAGGTTAATTATGGTTAGAGATTAGAGGCTGATGATAGTGATTAGAGCACGACTGCAATTTAAATCTGCTGATGGGAGTGTCTATTCACCTTCATACTGAACCTGTTTTTAAGCCAGAGCAATGTAAACATAATTCTGAGCAATCATTCTACTGAGCTGGAGCTATTCTGAATAAATGCGACTATTAAGTACAATTTTATTCTCGATCTGCCCTTAGATCAAACTGTAGAAGGCACATAGCTTTGGAGGCTGTTCCCCTGGAATCTATGGTACATTTTAGATGGATACTATTCAAATATGACAGGAAAACTACAAGTCCCTTTGTGAATATAACAGGATTGAAATGGTGCTGTGGACGCTACCATAAAAATACCATAATGTGCAACAGAATCACCATAAACTCACTCTAGCAGACAGACACACTGCAAGCCCCGATAAGAATATCACAGTGATAAAATGGGAGATAAAAAATATGTTCAAGTGTAATAACTTACAGCATTTTTTTTTTTTTTTTTATTAATTGTAGGAAAGCCTGGTATGGACTTTTTCAACCTATACCTATAACTGATCACCTGCTTCTAATAGCCGATACTGATAAGATAACTGACAATAATTTCACATTTTTGTTTTTACAAGAAAAGAAAGAGTAACCTGTAGTTTATGCACATCTAATAGCGTGTTGCTTCTTCTTCTCTGGGATTACTGGCAGATGGCAAACATCTTTAAGGTGCTAATGTATCAGCTCTATTTAACAGCTAGAATTTCATTATTGGAATAATATATATTGACATGCGATAATTAATCTGACCAAATATATATCATGCATCTCTAATTAACACAATAGAGCATGGACATTATCAGACACAATATGATCAGTGTCAACTCACTAGTTATTAGTTACTATTAGGGGTATGTGATATATATCCTCTACAATAATGTCTTATTTGTTGTTTTAACAATATACGAAATGACAAACTCAAGTATGGCAGTCATTTTGCAAAAAAAACAATCAAAACACGCCTTGAGAGTCCACACACATTCACTGCGTATGATAGGTGTATTTGATTTCTGCTGCTTGAAAATTACCGAAATAAAACATTAATTAATTCATTCATTCATTCATTCATTCATTCATTCATTCATTCATTCATTCATTCATTCATTCATTCAAGCCAAGTAGGACAGACGACTGCACGTGCACACTGAGAACACATGCAGTGTTCATGCATCACAACAAGCTAAGCTAGCGTAGTTGCCTGCATGGCTGAGGTTAAAAATGAGTGAACAAATAGCACCAACCTTGGAATTGATGTCGGTGGATTTAATTGGAAGACGTGCATCATCCTCACTCGCACGGACGTGGTTTGGCTTCAAAGAGACAGATGTTGCTCAGAATACGCGAGGTTCACTAGATCACTGTAAACTTGTTTTTGAATTTCACAGACAGACTCTAAGTCTCTTCAGGAATAGCAGAAGGAATATTTTGCGGTATGATACACATAAAAAAAAAAAAATACAGTAAACAAAAGAAAATACTTGAACCCCTTAAACGCAGGTTTCTCCTTAAATTTCCCCTCTAAGTTAGAATAAAAACATTTTTCCATATTGAATGACAATGTCACTTCTATATTCTGTATGTGCTGGTTGCAGTGCTTTGCAATATTCAATATTCAAACCCAAAGATGCTTCATGGCTGCAGCATCAGGTTACATCAGACAGAAAGTATCTACATGTCTTGTACTAGTACTTATGTGTCCTATGTGTCTGTGCTTATGTGCTTTTTGTATGTACATTTACATTTACATGGACCCAGTTGCTCATGTTCATCAATATGCATTGTCCCTGCTTCAATAAAATAAACATAAACACTGTGTGTGTGTGTGTGTGTGTGTGTGTGTGTGTGTGTGTGTAAATAACACATTTCCCAGTAATTCAGCAGCACATATTTGGTATCTTTGGAAACCTTGATATTGCCACTAGAAATTAAAATAAAATTCTGTGGGTTTGAACAAAGTGTATATATTTGTAATGACCAATCCCTGACTGATTACAAGAAGCAAATTGTAATCAGTGCCACAGACACCGTGTGTTCCCAGAGGAATATTATCACAACCTTTAGGAACGTAAACCCACTTTGCCACTGATTCCGACTAAAGGCCAGTGACTAGTGGTTGGGTAGTGCTCAGACCTGACCTGAACAGTTAGTCATGGCAGCATGCCCCCTCTATTGCACTACAGCACATTACAGCAGGTAGACTAACATTGACTAAGGAGATATTTGCAACATTAGCATAGCCTCTCTGGCCTTGACCTCTCCTGCAGCTCTCCTGGCACCAACTGAAGCAGAGCACTGGCCCTCCCCAGCTCCTAACCTCCCTATATTAGCCGAGCAAACACGCTCAGTATTTTGGCTGCCACCCTCGACGGTCCCTCTAACAAGCTGCAGCGACGGCCCCTGGCTCTCCGCCACCAAGCACCGGACCCACAAACCCCTGCCTCGGACACTGCGATGTCTTTATTCACTGTTGGAGAGCTTGCGTTACACGCTCAGCCACTTCCTCTTCTCCGCAAGAGGCCGGGGATGTTTATGCATTTGCTTATCTGCCGTGCTTCTGTGTAGCAGCAAACTTGACATACCTCCCCCCACTCTTCCCTCTCCCCCCCCCATTATGCTCTCCTCCCTGTCCAGCTCTCTGTCATCCTCTCTTGGTGTTTGCTGGCTTTTGGCCAATAGCGAGTGTCATGTTTCCTCTGTTAACCCCCACCTCCCCCATCCCCCACCCCTCACTCGATCTCTTCATTGCGCCTCTTCGCCCCCAGATACATTCTGGTCATTTTCTGTGTGGTTTGTTTTGGCAGTGGCTCAGTGAGCCGTCACAGCCGTTTAATGGCTGGGTGCTTCCACGGCTCACCGGTGTTACTTCTCCCATTGCCAGAGCCCGGTGCCCCGGACACCGACTCTTGCTCCCCGTCTCTCTGAACAGCTGATGCACAAATGCACAAAAAAAAGTGTTTAGCAGTGTGTTTAAGCATACAAACACGTGCGTACCTGCGCTTGTCAAGCTGGGGTCCGGGGACAAGCAGCAGTCCTTGAGGAAGTACCAGGGGTTCCCCAGCCGAAACTGAGTCATTTGATTTCACTCCAATTTAAAGCAATCATGCACATCATTTTCACATTATAAACAAATAAACAAAAAAAATCTAAACGTGTGTGTGTGTGTGTGTGTGTGTGTGTGCATGTGTGCGTGTGTATGTGTGTGACCTCTAGTTGGTCATCATCAAAAGGCAAACGACCACTTGTGTGTAAGTGGTCGTTTGCCTTTTTTACACACACACACACACACACACACACACACACACATATATATATATGTCTATATTGTGACACTGAGACAAACGTAAGCAGTGGGCTAAAAGTGAGTGTGTGAGTATATCTTTATATCTCCCTTTATGTGTATGAAATGATGAAGATGAAGGGTGAGGGTATTAGTAGGTTGTGGGAGACGATGTTATGAGTTTTGCTGATAAATACCAATACCTGTGGACTAATATTCAATTTGGCCATTCTCATGCAAAAATTCATATACAGTGGTCCCTCGTTTATCGCAGGAGTTACGTTCTAAAAATAACCCGCAATAGGCGAAATCCGCGAAGTAGTCAGCTTTATTTTTTACAATTATTCTAGATGTTTTAAGGCTGTAAAACCCCTCACTACACACTTTATACACTTTTCTCAGACAGGCATTAACATTTTCTCTCTTTTCTATCTTGTTTAAACTCTCAAAGTTCAAACCTTCGTAGAAAAATCTGTCCAGTAAAAAAAAAAGCATGCAAAATTGCACAAAAAAAAATCCACGAAACTGCAAGGCCGCGAAAGGTGAACCGCGTTATAGCGAGGGACAACTGTATATTCAGTTGTTCTAGCAGTGTTTCAGTCAAAAAGCATCTAAACAGCATTTTGACCATCGTTTAGACCATCATGACAGTAAAACCCAGGGATCTTCAATACTCAGGTTAATAATAACAATAACAGACATGTTTGTGCATTCTTGTGTCTAACCTGATAAAAATGTCTCATTAGAATCACTTGATGTTAAGGGCTTCTGATAAACAATTCCACAATAACTACATGATCCATCAAACTGCATCATATCCTTTATATCGGGGTGGATGAAACAGAGTGGACGGGATGTGATGTCTAATAGAGGCCAGTATCAGCTCCTTACATCAGTCTAATGCTAGTGGAGAGAATAGAGCAGTGGGGGGTGTCGGCATGTAGAGGGAAGCTCCCCAGGTTTCATCTGAGTGATGAATGGATCACGTCAGCCCGCATCATAAACACAGTGCTGTCACAGACGCCGTCTGTCCTCCCTGCCCTTCAGACCACACAGACAGACAGGTAGACAAAGACAGATCAGGCAGGCAGACAAACACTATTGACATACCTGGGAGTGTGCAGGGCAACAGAGACCTGGATCTAATAATAATGATGATGTTCAGTGTTAAAGGGGTCATTCCCTTATTGTTAAAAAATGTATTATTACACTTCACTTCTAGCTGTTGTGTAGGACAGTAGTGCTGCTATCTTCCTCTCATTGTTACTGAGTGCTGGATACTGGCTGGATGCTCCAAATGCTAACTGTTAGCGTCCTGCCATTGAGGTGGACTTCCCCCCAGCTAACATTCCTAAATATCCTTAAACCAGTCAGGGGTGGGCAATTATTTTTCCCAAGGGGCCACATGAGAAACAGAAAATATTGTGGAGGGCCGGGCCAATAACCTGAACTCAATTCTGCATAACATCAATTTTATTTCTTTTTGACGAGCTGTGTCTGGTAAGAATAAATGTTATGATTATTAAGCAATGAAAAAGTGAGATTTCCTTACAAGAAATGTCATTTCTTCAATCACATTTTCATAATATCAATTTCATAATAATATAATATATAATATTATACATAATATAAAATATAAGCAAAGAAGTTTTAGTCCACGCATTAGGTAAAATTAGAAAATACTGTAACAACTGTTATGTTCAAGTTAAATGCTGTACAGTCATCAAATCAGCTGTTTGCCCGGTGTTTGTCAGGTAGACTTGTAGACATTTGACGGCCCAAGGCGTTGACCGGGCCGTACCGGCTTCATTTCCTGACCTCTCCTGCTGATCCAGCTCTTCACTCGTCACTCTCGCGTATCTCTCCTTTTTCTCTTCTGTCTTGTCTTCCTCGTTCAGCCGTTTATCCAAACTTAGGTCGCCAAAGAAATCAAAATCGACAACAAAACGGTCCACTATGCAGGCAAACAAAGTTGACAGCGGCTTTTGATGCGGTTTTCGGTGAGACGTTTTGTGTTGCCATGGAAACCACACAGACTCGGCGGATATAGATATAGGCGGAGTAATATTTTATAGATATAGGCGGAGTAATATTTTCAGTGATGAGTTTTTTTTCATTTGCCGTGCTGAAATGCTTATGTGAGCACATTCTAAACGTCTGATTGACCAATCAGATTGCTTGGTTGCATCTACGTGTTGTATAATTAACCGGCTTACAGGGACCGGTAACATACGGCCCGCGGGCTGTGCTATGCCCAGGTCTGAGTTAAATAGTTTAATGAACAAAGTTTGAATTTGATGATGTGTAGCAGCATTTTTACTGTCTGAAGAGGCATATGAAAAAACATGTAAAACTATTTTCTTGTGTGGTCTGAGATCTCTGTGTTGCAAAGGGGAGAGGAGACACAGAATAAGCTAACCACAACATTTTTGCCAGCTCCTAGCGCTCTTGACAAAATAATTTTTGTCCAACCTGTGTGCATGTGTGCCATGAAGACAACAAATCATAGTAAACTCAAGCAATCCACCTCTGACTGTGTGGCGCTACCGCTGCTGTGGAGTGATACAGCAAGTGCACAACTTACCGGATGTTTCTGGATGGTGATAAAAGGAAGAATACAGTTTTAAACTGTAATTTGAGCAAAATGATTGTCTGTGTGTGCTCGGTGGTCATCAGTTGTGTAGTGAAGGTTGTATGCTGTATAGAGAAGTACACCCACCTCTTTTTCAGGAAATTTCCAGTGTATCCAACCACTAGCCAGAAAGCAAGTGGTACCCACTTCCTCTTCAGTGATCTACCCATCTACCTAACAGTACACTCACCAATCTGTGCTTTTGTTTCACAAAGTGACACTTGTAAAGTGACGTTAAAGTTTCTTTGAGTTGATTAAGGTGGTTATTTATCAGAATGTTAGCTGGGGGGAAGTCCAGCTCAATGGCAGGAGGCTAACAGTTAGCATTTGGAGCATCCAGCCAGTATCCAGCACTCAGTAACAATGAGAGGAAAGTAGCACCAAACTTTAAAATGCTTCAAAAAGCCATCCGTTTAAAATAATAGTTTGGATAATCAGCAAAGTATTTGAATAAGTTAACATCATCTTCTGATTTGTGTGACTCATACCTTTTTTGTTATTCCACACAGGTTAAAACAGGTATTTTGGAATGACTATCTGAGGCTGGATTTGCCTGCATATGCTTGTGTGTGTGTGTGTGTGTGTGTGTGTGCGCACCAAAATCCCCCCCCCCCCCCCCCCCCCCCCCCCCCCCTTCCCCCTCCAATCAGGTACGGAAGATAGATGAAGACAAGCCTTTTGGATCAAGTCAGCACTATCCATTTAGCTTATCTATTATGCTAATCCTGTGATACACGCCTTGGCTAAATGACTGTAATTTCTTCCAGACACACACACACAAACACACACAAACACACACACACACACAGACAGACACACACACACACACAACCTTGTTGCACACTGATCACCTTATATTTTCAGACACATCCTTCCTCGCCAGGCAATTAGCGGCCGTAACTCATCAAATATCTGATTAATCAACATCCATAAATCAAAACTAAACCCGTATAGATAATTAGTGGTAATCTGATACTCCTCCTGTGTTGTGATTCTGCCTCTCCCTTTGTCATCACAGCCGTCGCAGGTAATTGATGAAATTAATTGATGAAATGAATCAAAGAGGAGAACATTCGTCAGTCTTCCAGTGTTAATCTACCCGGCTGTCTCTCCTCTTCCTCTCCTCCTCCTTATTGGTTATGTTGATGTCTGTGTTTTTAGAGGACACCGCTGTGATCAATGGACAGCGTTGGGCCCAAGGCGTCAGAGCCGGCGAAGGTGATTATGCACATCATGGATTTTCCATATGCCTATCAGTCTCTAAATTAAACACAGATGACCTTACTGTGCTATTGGAAATCATTGGCTCTTCATAATTTCTCTGACAGACTTTATTTTGCCTTTGAGGACAACCTGACCAAGAGTATTGGTGGCCACAGATTAATAAAATAGATGGTGGAACTGAAGCCTCATCTGCCTTTGTTCTTTTTTTCCTTCTTTTTTTTTTTTTTTTTTTTGTCTTATGATAACACTGAATCAATGCAGGAGGGTCTATGCTGTGTTATGTAGATGCATTAATCTTAAGCTTCTCAACTTAACTTCAATTCCAAAGAAGTTAGCTTAAAATGACTTCTTGGGTAGTTTAAGCTAAGGCAACCTTTAAAGTAGCTTAACATAGTTTCTCTTTTTTTTATATTAAAATTCCATTTTGCCTCATTAATTGTCAGTTAATACCATACAGCCACCAAAACCTACAGCCAGCTCATGAAGACTCTAACATTTGCTGTTCAAAATTAGCAATTTGTTTGGAATAAATAGCAGATACTAAAAGAAGTATGCACCTTCTACAGAATAATGGGACAGTTTTTAAAATACTGCAAAAGTATTGCAAAACACCAAAGCAACAGCCACTGACCATGAAAAATCCTAAAAAAAATCAATCCAGCAGCTTGTCACTTTAAAGGTGCACTTTTTAAAATTGCCGATAATGAAAACCTTTTGGACTCAACTGACAAAAAAAGTGGAATGAGCAAATAAGCTGCGATGATTAGACCTGACAAAATGGCATTACCCCTGCTTTAGTGGAAATGTAGAAGTTACCAATCTTAATCACGCCTCATTTGGGTTACACTGACTTTCCTAAAATATCACAATAACTACAAGCTCTCCAACCCATGCAACCACATACACTACTCACAAAAAGTTAGGGATATTCGGCTTTCGGGTGAAATTTCAGGATGAACCTAAAATGCATTATAACCTTTACAAGTGAACTTAATGTGACCTTCTGTAAACTTTTGAATGCACATGTCCAACTGTTCAATGTTTCAGTACTTTTTGCACAAGTTGCTGTTCTCTAACAAGGAGTTTAACGGCAAAATTCACATCAGGTGTTTGATGCTCCAGCTCATCGAGGTCGTATCATGAGGGAACGGCTGCTGGAGACTGGGGTACCTCAAATGGAGTGGCCTGCACTTTCTCAGACCTGAATCCCATAGAAAACCTATGGGATCAGCTGAGTGGCCGTGTAGAGGCTCGGAGCTCTGTACCCCAGAACCTCAATGTCCTGAGGACCGCCCTTCAAGAAGAGTGGGATGCCATGCCTCAGCAGACAATAAGTCCACTTGTGAACAGCATGAGACGTCGCTGTCAAGCTGTAATTGATGCTCAAGGGCACATGACAAGTTATTGACACTGACATTTTTTGTTGTGGTATATCCACCACTGTTGTTGGCTTTTGTTTCAAGAAATTGTTTGAGATGAGGAAATCACCAGTGTATGCTTCTACTTAAATGCCCTACTTTCATGATATAATATCACTGTAGCGTGAACTTTTTATATTTTCCATAAATTTCACCCCAAAGCCAAATATCCCTAACTTTTTGTGAGTAGTGTAGGTTGTTTGTTTGCTACTCTATAATACTCAGGAGCAGTTCCTAAATTAGCGCCCCTTACAGGTGGCAGGCGCTATGCCACATGGTGGTAAAAATGGTCGTAGTTTGGTTAAGTTGAGGCCCCAAAAATACTTGGTTAAGGTTCGGGTAAGCTTGTAGCGTTGATGCATCCACACCCCCAACCATCTCCCAACATGGGTTTTCTTGCTTGTTATCCTACAGCCTACATCACCTTACTTCCCAACACAGCACATTGTTATTTACAAGACCAGCAGAGGTCACTTAAGTTTAAAACGTCATTATCGGTTGTAATAAGCTGCTTGTACAAATGACCTATGGGGTCATTTTTTTTGTGTGCACTGCAGGACAGTCTCTACAATAAATTTTAGCCAATAAAAATGATCTACTGATGATTAAATAGGATATGCACAGCACCTTTAGCACGTCAGTCACTCTATAAGTGTACTTGATATGGTCAAAACACTTGTCAATCAAAATGAGAAGGCAGTTTGCTGTTTGTGGTCGAATGACACTTTGCCTTGCCAACTGGTGTGACTTATTTTTAGGCCGCAATGTGAAGACAGCAAATGAAAGCAGCCCTGGCAAGGTAACTCAGCACAGGAACTCAGCATGCCACACTCCCCCACTCAGCCATTAGGGAGGCAACTCGGCGAGAAATTGAATTTTGTGTCGTTATCTTGCGGATGCAAAACGGCTGGTGTAGTGGCTGAAAGGGAACGAAGACAAACAGCAAAAGAGAGAAAGAGGGAAGATAGAGGGTAGGAGTCAGTGATAGAAAGTGAGGGAAAGAGTGGGCGGGAGATAAAAGGAAGAGCGAGAGGTGGTGGGGGGGGTAGAAGGAAATGGAGATTGACAGGAAGAAAGTGAAGAAGTGCAGATGTGTAGAAGATGTGTGGCTGCAGACAGATAAAACACAAGGAGAGAGATAGCAAGGAAAAAATTATTAAGTGTTGAGTACAGCCTCATTGGCATGACAGGGAGTGTCTGGCAGATTAGCGTGGAGTGTAACTTCAGTTAATTATGTGCATACTGTTAATTCTGCGTGGCTGGCTGTGCGTCTGTGTCTCTCGGTGCCATGTAGTGTGTGAATGTGTGTGTGTGTGTGTGTGGTGTCTCTCATAATGAAAGTGATGGCTGGACCTTTGACTCCTTAGTGACGCTTTAAATGAACCGCAAAAGTCCCGTATCAGCATTTGGTGAGCACAAGAGACTGTGCATTTGTGCGTGTATGTTCGAGTGGGAATGTGTATATGTGTGCAAGTGTTTGTGTGTGCGTGCGTGCACACGTGCATGTGTGTATGTGCACGCAAAACGACACGTGCACAGGGACTTGATGCATTAACCTAAAATAGAAAGCGAGTTTTCCCAGGAAGGTTGTCCTCTAATTGACTTGATTCTGTGTGAGCAGCACTTTTTAAACACCTTTTGTTGCCCATTTTGCAGTGATTAAACAGGCATTGCTTTTAATTGGCTGATCTTAGTAGGACCTGCTTTACTCAGCAGAGAGGAAGAAGAAGACTGGAGCCCAGCCGTTACTCATATTAGGCCTTTTCAGCCACTAAGGAACTGGTTACATCCTAGCTCGTGAATGTAATTTTGAAGCATTCTAAGCATTTCAACCAAAAATAAATTGGTTCCCGACTGGAACCAAAAAATAGTGGGATCTGAAGTGGGAACTGTGCCGACAGCAACAGTGGTTGGGTGTTATTCTACAGGGAAAGATGGAGACGACATAGAAACTGAAGAGCGTGCAGGGGTCTGCCAGAGAAACAATGTTATTGCTTTCGATACAGACATCTGAATTTCAGGAAGAAATGGAAGGGAACACTACAGAAAGTATTGTATCTCAAGATTGCTTAAGAGTTGGTGAAGGCTGTGTTTATTAGAAGAAAAAAAAACAGGACCAAACTATCAACAAGTTACAAAAAAATAAGAAATACAGAGACTCCAAAAAGGAAAAGTGACACCAGACAGGGTAATATTGGTCAATATTACAAATGGCGTGATGGGTCATAGACCAGAAAACCAGCACAATTCCACTACAACAGTGCGGGAGTCAGTGGCCAGCGACTCAGCTAACATAGGCCAGTTCACTAGTTAGCACCTTGAATCCAAGAAGCTTGGTTCCAAGAGGCTTTACAAATGTTCTCTTGTGGGTCTTTCGGCACGACTTCTGTGGAAATCAGGAAAGAAATCAGAAATGAAAGACTGACTTTTCTATATAGTTATGGAGAGACGATGATGATGATTTAATTTTTTGCCTTTGAAACCACAGAAACTGAACTGAATTGAAATGCATTTACTCGGTAAGTGCCCCAGCTGTTCCACTGTGAAAGCACCCTACATCCTAAAATCCCATTAAGATGTGGTGAAAAGAGCTGCTATGAGACTTCCTGTCAGGGGAGGTAAAATTGAAGTAACTTTGAAATGAAAGTGTATTGAAAATGTCTAATTAGTACGTAAAGACTACGAATGAATAATGTATGTTATAAATATTGTTACCTCGGTAAGTAGGCAAGGAACATTTTTTAATACTAGATTTATCTGTCATTAGAGTTTTATACTCACACGAGCATCTTTAATTTCTAGCCCAAACTAATATTTTGCATAGATTTTTCATCTAAAATTACAAATAAATATGTGTTGGCCTATGCTTGTAGCCAATGAAAATGTTGAAAAAGTCACCTGGGATGAAAGCTCATGATAGCTGCTCTGCATGCATACATACAGCACATAGGTAGAGCAAGTTATTTGTACATTAATGTATTTTACTGCCTTTGCATAGCAGGGGACTGGAGCCTAACACATCCATATTCTAATTATGTTTCCATTGTCCATTTCATGAATCAGAGTCTGAGTGCTATTGGAATAGAACCATTTGGAACAGGGTTGGAGGCATAGGGGTCGTTTGGCTTTATAGCCCAAAGTGAAAGAATTTACACTGCTCACCTGCAAAATTGTTTTCTCAAATATAGCATAGATATAGCATAGACTTTCCTCTCAGTGAGGGATGTGACATACAGATGCTATATGTGCAACAGCAGGCATTCACACCAAGATGTGCCATTAGGGAGGGAGCACAGCATCCATTCACTGAAATGGATGGCACTCAAAGCATCTCTACCTAGTGATGCATGTCAATGTGAATGTCCATTAGCATGCATATGGAGGGGCTGCGGGATGGATAGCAAGGTTTTTACCAAATTCAACAGGTAAATGAATGAATGAAAATACACTATATGGACAAATGTATTGGGACACATCTCTTAATCACTGAATTCAGGTGTTTCATTCAGTCCCACTGCTACAAGTGTATAAAATCACACACCTAGCCATGCAGTCTGCTTTTACAAACATTTGTGAAAGAATGGCTCATTCTGAATTCCAGCATGCTGCTGTAATAGTAATGTAATAGGATGCCATAATTGCAACAAGTCAGTTTGTGAAATTTCTTCCCTCCTAGATATTCCACCACCAGCTACATGTGGTATTATTGCAAAGTGGAAGCATTTAGGAACCACAACAACTCAGCCACCAGGTGGCAGCACCACGTAAAGTTACAGAACGGGGTCGCTGAGCGCTGAGGCTCATAGTGCGTAAAAGAGGCCAATACCAGCATCAACATCAGCACAAAAACTGTTAACCCGGGATCTTCATGGCATGGGTTTCCATGGCCGAGCAGCCGCACACAAGCCTTACATCACCAAGCACAACGCCAAGCATCGGATGGAGCGGTGTAAAGCACGCCACCACTCGACTCTGGAGCGGTGTACTGTGGAGTGACCAATCATACTTCTCTATGTGGCAGTCTGATGGACGAGTCTGGGTTTGGTGAATGCCAGGAGAACGTTCCCTGCCTGACTGCATTGTGCCGACTGTAAAGTTTGGTGGAGGAGGGATAACGCTATGGGCTGGTTTTTCTGGGCTCGGCCTCGGCCCCTTAGTTCCAGTGAAGGGAAATCTTAATGCTTCAGCTCACCAAGACATTTTGGACAATTCTCTGTTTCCAGCTTTGTGGGACCAGTTTGGGGAAGGCCCTTTTCTGTCCCAGCAGGACTGAGCCCCAGTGCACAAAGCAGCTCCATAAAGGCATGGCTGGCTGAGTTTGGTGTGGAAGAACTGGACTGGCCCACACAGAGCCCTGACCTCAACCCCATCCAACACCTTTGGGATGAACTAGAACAGAGACTGTGAGCCGGGCCCTCTGGTCCAACATCAGAAGAGTGGAAGCTGTTGTAGCTGCAAAGGTGGACCAACTCCATATTAACGCCTATGGATTTAGAATGGGAGGTCAGAACAGCTCCTGTAGGTGTGATGTGTAGGTGGCCCAAAACTTTTGTCAGTGTAGTGTACCTTCAAAGAAACAAGCAAGCAAACAAACAAACAAACAAAAAGATATTCAGCAAGGGTAGAGAGTGGCAGTTTGGGCATCCAGCCCCGAATGTTTTCTGAATTGCCCCAAAAATCTTTTAGGTTTAGTCTGACGCAGCTTACATCCTGTCTGTCAGAGGTTGCAGCAGGCTCATGTTTCAGCTAAAATAACTGGACATACAGAAGATGATGAATACCACTTCTAATAGGTGTCAACCGTTGACCCTCTATGTCCCCCTGAAGATCCCCTATCTGCTCCAAAATGGTTCTTAAAAAGGGGCGTGGGGGTGGCTATTATAATTTGAGTAAGTATTATTCAGATGGCCTAATATTCATTTCAGAGCACTGAGGACACATTTACTTGGCATTGTTGTGGGTCTTTGATTTGTAATTAGAGCAGCTCAGATAATTATGGCATGGATTCAAATGCAGCAGGTTTGTCAGCTAAACATTCATCCTGTGAACTCTGCTCCAGCATAGTATACCAAAAATCATTTTCAAGATTAACAATGCTGTTTGCACCAAATTTCTTCTCTAAGTTCTAACTTCTAACTTAAAAATATTGAGATGAGATATTTTTGCCTGTTTTTAGCTGGCAGGAGCAAAAATTAGTCATCCTGAACATTTGTCGTCTTATGGTTTCAGAATGATGAAGAAATGTAGAAATACACAGAATGCAAAATAGGATGTATGCTCTACAGGATGACATTTTTCCTGGCCAACTATCATGTTTTCCCCCCCCCCAAATGATGCACAGATTTCTATGCATTCTGTTATCTTGAAAAATGGCTTGAAAAATAGTGCATATAGCTGCTGTAGGAAAAAAAAATCTCTCTAGGGGAGGCTAAGCTCCAAATGTTTGCAACATCTGCCTCCACCCTTGATACTGACCAATATTTTAATCCAAGTGTAAGTAAGCCAAAACCTTTATTACCAAATGGAGAGCAGCATAAACACAGCTGAGTATGAACATGAATAGAACATGTAAAAGTCATTTACAAAGACATTATGGTCATATAACACTGGCTTGATAATATTATACAAAATGTTAGCTTACTGGTGGTGAAGCTAAATGCTTTCTCCTACAACTAAGCTAAACTGTGTGGCAGCTTTAAGCTCATATTCCTCTGTGATACTACATTTTTCTCACCATAAATTATACACTCCTGATCAAAAT
Source organism: Myripristis murdjan (assembly GCF_902150065.1). Classification (NCBI taxonomy): domain Eukaryota; kingdom Metazoa; phylum Chordata; class Actinopteri; order Holocentriformes; family Holocentridae; genus Myripristis; species Myripristis murdjan. The sequence goes on from NC_043989.1 coordinate 31,702,061, forward strand.
TTTAAGACCAGTTGAAAAATTGCAAGAATTTTCATTTTGCACTGTTGGATCTTAGGAAGGTTCTATGTAGAGCTTCAAAATGCAAAAAGAAGAAATGGGAATGAGACAAAACAAAACAAAACAAAACAAACAAAAAAAAAAAGAGTAAGCAATTTATTGCAAACAACCATTAAACTGAAATAGGCTGTTCATCAGCTGATCAAAAGTTTAAGACCACTGCCTTCAAAAGCCCAAATCTTCACAAAAATGTGGATTCAGTGTCATTTTCTGTCAGGTATCCACACTGTCATGACCTCCTGATGGCAAAGGCAAGAAAGCTTTCTTGTTAATCACCTCAAAAATTCATTTGGGCATGCTTGATGCTAGTGTTTCCAGGAGGCTAGTGGGAATGTTGCTCCAAGTGGTGAAGATGGCTTCACGGAGGGCATCCACTGTCTGGAACTGGTGTCCATTTCTGTAAACTTCCCTTGCCATCCAACCCCAAATGTTCTCAATTGGATTTAGATCAGGGGAACACGCAGGATGGTTCAAAAGAGTGATGTTATTTCTCTGGAAGAAGTCCTTTGTCAGGCGGGCATTGTGAACTGCAGCGTTGTCCTGTTCAAAAACCCAGTCATTACCACACAGACGATGGCCTTCAGTCATGAGGGATGCCCCCTGCAACATCTCCACATAGCCAGCTGCCGTTTGATGCCTCTGCACAACCTGAAGCTCCATTGTTCCATTGAAGGAAAAAGCCCCCCAGATCATGATGGAGCCCCCTCCACTGTGCCGTGTAGAAAACATCTCAGGTGGGATCTCCTTGTCATGCCAGTAATGTTGAAAGCCATCAGGACCGTCAAGGTTACATTTTTTCTCATCAGAGAATAAAACTTTCTTCCACCTTTCAATGTCCCATGTTTGGTGCTCTCGTGCAAACTCCAAATGGGCAATTTTGTGCCGCTGAAGGAGATGAGGCCTTTGAAGACGTTTTTTGTTCTTAAAACCCTTCTCTCGCAGATGCCGTCTGATGGTTATGGGACTGCAGTTGGCACCAGTGACAAGCTTAATTTGGGCCGAGGATCGTCCCGTGTCTTGATGGACAGCCAATTGGATCCTCCGGCTCAGGGCCGGTGAAATTTTTTTGGGTCTACCACTTGACATTTGTGTTCCATAACCCTCAGGATCTTTTAAGAAGTTTAAAATGACTGTCTTACTGCGTCCAACCTCAGCAGCAATGGCACGCTGCGAGAGGCCTTGTTTATGCAGCTCAACAATCCGACCGCGTTCAAAGAGAGATATATATATATATACATATACACACACACACACACACACACATATATATATATATATATATATATATATATATATATATATAGTTATAGTTATAGTTATAGTACTAAATAAAGGGTTCAATTTCAATTGGAATTTTCTGCCAATTCTTTCATAATTCAGGCTTTATAGGGTTAACAGTTATTCAGATATTTGTAAAAATATAAATAATCCCAAAATTTACAACTTTATAAATATAAAAATATATACAAAAATAAAACTCATAACTATCAAAAAGTAGCAAACTAATCAAGACAAATGGAAGTAAATTTTACCATATAAACACAAATAAAGAGAATAGAATTAAATTATTACACTAATTGCCCACACATATAAAACTAAATTGCACAAATCCTTTCACACAAATACATAAACAGAATTGCATTCACAAAGAAGAGAACCTGATTATTACAATATTGTACTTAACCTACCTAACATTTACAATCTACAAAATATACACGAAAATAAAAGTCATAACTATCAAAAACAATTCAAGACAAACAGAAACAAATTTGAGTATAAATACATAAAAAAGAGAGGCAACTATTTTACTATTACTCACATAAAACTAAATCGCACAAATCCTTTTTTGGTAGCATTTTGTGGTTTGATTGATTCGACTTGTACACAGGTATTTTTGATAGATGTATCACCTGTCCTTCACAAATGTTTAAAAATCCTCTCACCCATCTGTTCCTTCAATAAAATTGTGTTCCTCTCCCAAACTGATATCCTGTTAGTTTGCACCATGTCTTGCCCAAACTTCCTGTTTCAACAGGAAATACATGAAATCAAGAAATTAAGAGTCCATTTCATGGGGTCTTTCAGCCTGCAAAGCTATGAGGGTGGAAGGTAAGGATTATCTTAAACACAACAAAAAAATCCCTACCTGTAGAAAACTTTTTGAAAAATTGAACCTAGGTTGTTGGAGTTAAATGCAAATGCAGTTGTAAATGTAAAATATTATAAATATCTAGTCAGCCATTCGTTATTTGTAATGTTACTTTGCACCACAACACCTAGAGGGGACTGAGCAAATGATTCAGACAGTAACTTCAGAGTTTAAAATAAGAACTTCAGCAGGTGTATTTTCCCCAAATGGATAAACTGTTGTGCTGAGTTTTATGAGCCCGTTCATTTTCCCTCTGCCTCGGATAACGGTGATAACACGGAAAAACAAAGGGAGGCAAATCTATCAGTCCAACGTGAGGAATTGCGCCTGGGGTGATCTGGCATACATTATGCCTTTAATTTGGCATTCCTGTCATTCATGGTGAAATATTAACTACCACATCTGAATTAAGCAGCATCCACTCATATGTTATGCTGCAAAGACACTAAATCAATTCTAATCTGATATTTGAAACATAAAATGAAACATAGCCCTGTCATCGGTGTTAATAAGGTTCAAATTGGGCTACTGTTTTGGATGAATGTGATGGGAATACAGGAAAAATAAATAAAAAAAAAAATAAAAAAAAAAAAACGCACATCCAGATGTGTAGTATGTCAGTGAATTATCACTACTTTTCTCAAATGCAAACATGTTGAATTTTTTTTTTTTTTTTTGGATGTTTTTTTTCAAGTGTTTACAAGCATCTCTCAATACTAAGTTCACTTTTTCCAGAACTCTCCATAGAAAAAACATTAACAATGAGTGAGTATCCTTACAAAAAAATAGAAATGGGTAAAAGAAATGCTACACTAAAAGCTTTATTTTTGCCAAGGTTTTTTAGAATACAATGACTGTGACATGCCCAAAATGAAAAGTGATTTAACAAAAAGTCTAGGACTGTAAAAGAAAAACTTTCATATAGTTCTCAGTTGCTGTAAAAAAAAAAAAAAAAAAAAAAAATCCTTTCTGTCTTTCTGCCTTCTGTTCTCTTTCTTGCAAGTGTTTCCACATGCCTGATGTGTCCCTGTCAGTCTCTCTGCCAGGCAGGCACAGAGAGACATCTGATTGTTGGGTCCATCTGATTTTGATAGCTTCAGTCAACAGTGTGACACATTTGTCTCCATAACATTACACCTACATTGTTAGAATTTTGAAGACATTATTGGTGGTTTATCTTGCCATCCCATATTGTTAATGTCTCATTCAGATCTTGACTTTAGTGGTAATGAAAAGAGGCTGAGTCTGAGTTAAAAGTGAATTCAACACTGCTGAAAACTGTTGTCACTGAGTGCGTTTTGTGTCAAAGCAGTGAGCAAGCAAAGCATGAACTCTCAATTGCCTGTAAAAAAAAAAAAAAAGTTGTAAAAAAAAATGCACCACTATTCCCTGCTTCAACAATGACTGCCAAAGTGTCTCTGAGCAAGACACTGAGTGTATGTATGGAGTGTATGGCGGAATATTCCTACAGAGGAATATGGAGCTCAGTTGACTCTCCATGGATAAATAAAGGTGAAAAATGTGCAAAATGTGCAAAGTGCTGTGAGCCACCCTCTTATCCCTCTCTCTCTCTCTCTCTCTCTCTCTCTCTCTCTCTCTCTCTCTCTCTCTCTCACACACACACACACACACACACACACACACATGCGCGCACACACCCTGGTCCCACTCTGACAATAGTGGTCAGGGTTCAGTGCTCATTTCACACCCATCAGAGTGGCATTTTAGCAGCCTTGATATCACACCCACCCTGCTCTCTCTGTAATGAAATGGTGATAGCACTCACAGCATTACCCTTATCTCAAAACAATTGAAAAAAATAATATTTTATATTTATATATAGAAACAACTCCTTGCTCTGCCCTAATCCCCTTCAGTTCCAAGTCCCAACATCCAGCTTTCACCCTCAAATGGACAAGGATAACATAATGTTCACATAATTCATGTGAACATGCAATCTGCATTTCAGAGTGTTCATTTCATGAAATTTTATGAGACGGTGCTGCACTCTGTGTGTGTGTGTGAGTGTGTGTGTGTGTGTGTGTGTGTGTGTGTGTGTGTGTGCGCACGCACATGTGGGAGCTGCTTTTACGGCATCAACTTGAGCAGTGCACTCCCGAGCAGCAAGTATGATCGAAGGGATATTCTTAGCAAAGCCATCTAAATGATATATTCCAAGTAGCATCCCTAATCTACAATAAACACAACTTCTGATGTTAAACTAATGTGAAATCCTTTAAAACAGGGGTTTTCAAACATTTCCATGGTCTGGACCCCTATGTTGACCTTACAGTATAAGCTGTGGACCCCCATTTGAGGAGATTTTACCCTATAGGGACCCTTATAACTTATATCTTACCCTTATATCCCTGGATGTTTTGGTTTGTGTTCAGGCTAAGTTCAGACATGAGAAACCTGACGTTGATCTACTATCTTTGATCTGACCTTTGAATATAATTGAATGAATGAATGAATGAATGAATGAATGAATGAATGAATGAATAAATGAATGACACTATATTAATCCTTTGTACAAAATTACATTGTCACGGCAGCTTCATCACTTCAACACACATAAAATTGCACACTCATACTATACTAATTGGCCACTTTAAGTCTAATGATAATAAATAGAAAAATAGGGTTGATGAGTGGGTGAATAAATAAATATGTACATCATACAGGAAGCAGAGATTAAAATCTAGTGTTAATTGTAATAATAGTTTTCCTGTATATTTTATGTATTCAGTCATTTTAAAAAAATATTTAATTTAATTATTTTATGTTTTCTGGAAATTTTCCTGTAATTTATGTATTCATGTTTTTATTTTTTTTTTATTGCAGCCTTTTCCTTTTTTTTTTTATCTCTAATTTGCTAATCACATTTTTCCAAGTTTTTGAGCAAAATATATCTGCGGACGTTTCCAAGGGTGAAAGATGTCATACTTGAACAGTGGCAAATCATGGAGATTAAACCAGAAAGAAGAAGATACATCAGTTTCCAGGGAAATGAAATACAATGAAGTAAAGCTATTCCTCATTTTGCTGACCCCTGGAAGCTCCACAAGGACCCACTTTGAAAGAGACAACTACAGTTTGATTGCACTGCATACATGTAGATGCAAAAAAGCCACTGGGAGATTTGTGCATGAAATGCTACATAGATTTGGGTCTTTAAAAAATGCAGAAACAGCAGAAACACGCATTATGCACGTTTATTTTCAGATTTATAGGACATGGCATGCCCCTCTTGTCTGCCTGTTTCTGCCCATAAATCACAAATAACGGTGGCGTTGCGTACTCCTGAACATGCTTAATATCCACAACCTGTCACCTCACACAATTATCCATAAATAGTTGCTGAAGTGCTTCATATTGCCCCTGTTCAACATTCAATTTTGAATGCAGCTTGTTCAGTTCTGCATAGAAATAACAAATAACACCGAGCAGTAAATTTGAACCACCAAAGCTTTATTGCTGTATTATTGTGAATGAAGAATGAGGCCTGATAAAACAAGACATAATATGGATATATTTGCCGGCATGACAGGGTTCTTTAACAGGAGAGCTTCAGGTATTCATCCTTCTTCATTTGTGGCATTTCGCAGATATCTCAGACTTGCAGAAAATGCATCTTGAATGTACATAATTGAGAAGATCCCAAACCCTCTTTGTTATGTCCTCAGTCATATGCCAATGCATTTTACTGGCAGGTCAATCAGTGGTGAGAGTCCTTGTCTCACACTCCATGTATTCAGTCAAGTTTTGCTCTGGTTAAATGCAAGATGAATTGGAATTTCTCACAAGACATTTAGACATCTGAGTCCAATCTGAGGCATCAAAGAAATCTGTCTATTTCCTGCCAGGTTGATTGGGTATGAGACTATTCAGTCTTTTCTATATTCAACTAGGTGGACCATTATGTGCAGTAGTGAGATAGGAAACTCCATTATGCAACGCAGAGCACACTTCATTTATCACTCAATGCACTAGCATATTTATACGAGAAGCATTTAATTTAATAATGAAAAACCTTTCAGCTGCAAGTTAAACACTACTCAGTCATTAAAAAGCATTTGACTTGCCTGTTTCATTTATTAAACAACATTTGACCCCGACTTTCAGCATCTCTCAATGTTTAACACTTTGTCAAATACTGACAAAGTGAAGCTGAGTAAATCTGAAGGGGCAGATGCAGCTTGTAGCCTTTCTGGAATGCTGCATTTTCCCAAACAAGACGATTTGGGATTGTTATGAGCCAAAAATGACAACTCCATATATGTAGACTCATATAGCACACATTAAACCTTTTGAGCTTGTTTAACTGCACATTCCTGCTGCTTTCCCCTGATGTTCATGGGCATTAAAGGGACAGTCACTCAGTTTGAAAATTTCCATACTATTTCACTTCACTCCAGCTGTTATGTACGACAAAAGTGTGGCTATCTGTCCCTCATTGTTACTGATGGAGCTGGATGCTCCTAATGCTAACTGTTAGCCTCCCACCAATGAACTGGACTTCCCCCCAGCTAATAATCACCTAAATCTATTTTTTGATCCTCTACAATTTTATTCCATTTTAGTCTCTAAACAATCTGCTGTACATTATCAAACTTAAGCTTTGCATATGTAACATATGTGCTTAGCATGTTACATTAAATACATAATTTGAGCTTTGAATGATTACTCTGTGTAATAATAAAATCTTGTAATATAGGATTTACATTTGTCAGTAATTTTACCTTTAGTTAATAGTTGTAAGGTGTACATATTTGTGATATTTCCAGGTTTTTATGCTGTTATATCACACTGTCAAGTCAGACTGGTTTGTATCATCCAGGTGAGTTAATAACCGTGACCGTTAATCCCTGTAAATATTATTGTACAGCCTTTCTGAGAGACAGTAACTGTACTGACATCCAGAGTGATTATCTCTGTGTAATGATTCATCTGTATGAGTGTGATTTATAATTGACATCTTTGATCCTGTTGCAGTTTAGACTGCTGGCCCTGTAACTTGTCAGTTAATGGTTATTGAGCTTGGCAAGAAATCATTCATTAGTACTGTAAGAGCCCTTAGATTATAATTTTCCGTTACGGTGACAATTTTTGCTGAGACACAGCTGTCTTTGTCTCTTCGTTGGAGTTAAGTAGTGCTAACCGTCAGCTGTCAGTCAACCACGATCATCAAAACACAACACAAAGACTGGAAGCTGTCACCATTATCAGTAATGTAAAAGAAATTCAGCTGGGTTTTATAATTTGTGTATTAATTATAATTTGTGTGTATTTTTCAGAATGTCAGCTGGGGGGAAGTCCAGCTCAGTGGCAGGAGGCTAACAGTTAACATTTGGAGCATCCAGTCAGTATCCAGCACTCAGTAACAATGAGAGGAAGATAGCATCACATAACATACAATAACAGCTATACACACACACACACACACACACACACAAACACACACACACTCATATATATATATATTTACAGTGGTGGAAAAAAGTTTATGAAATATTGCATTAAGAATCACTCTTAGGTCTTCAAGTGCAATTTCTTTTAGTACAGTCACAGGCAAAATACTAAACAAATCCTAAAAAAGCCATTAAAAACTTAAAATTGATTGGTTCCATAAAATACATAAGAAATTTTGAGTATTGGGTCATTTTGATACAAGTGGTGAAGGTTGTTCTTTTTATTAAAAGACAGTTTTTGTTGCCAAACTTTATGTCTATATAAAACCAACACATTTGAAAATTCTTCAGACACAAAAATGGCTAAAACAAGGAACCTAACGCAGGAAACACGCCTGAAGATAAAGATTCTCAGCCAGGAAGGGTACAGCTGCCGCCAGATAGCCAGGAAGTGCAGATGCAGTCCTTCAGCAGTTGGATACACTCTGCAGAAATACAGACGAACAAACAGCTTGGAAGACAAACCAAGATCTGAGCGTCCAAGGGTTTCTTCAGCAAGAAATGACCACATCCTGATCCGCATGTGCAGGCAAAACCACTGAATCACATCACAGGAGCTTCAGCAGCAGTGGTCAAACCAAACTGTGGTGGGGGTATCCAGTGTTCCACCCACACTGTACGTGGCCGACTTTTAGATCATGGCTTAAGGTCCTACAAGGCTATCAAGAAGCCCCTGATCAATGAGAGATAGAGGTTAGCCCGGCGTCGTTGGACCCAGGCACACAAGAACTGGACAGCCAGGAACTGGAAGAAGATTCTGTGGTCAGATGAGTCCAGTTTCCAGCTTTATCTTCCTCCTACTAATGTGAGGGTATGCAGAAGGCCAGGTGACAAAAAAAAAAAAAAAAATATATATATATATATAAATATAATTTGCATTTGTTTGTGTCTGTCTAATGCAGCCACACCTTTTGAAACACAAAAAAGATTTTTCCACAAATATTTCATGATAATATTTGAGATTGTGTAAAATTTTAAGGGTGTCCGAAAACTTTTTTCCACCACTGTATATATAAAATAAGTGAACTATTTCTTTAAAATTATACTACCTGAATGGGTCCTCCTCTCCCTCACCACCACCATCATCATCATCATCATCCTCCACATAGCTCTATCATGGGTGTCATTAAATGCAGTGTCAAAGTGCAGCACGAAGTATAGATCTTCTTGTAAGTCATTAGTCTTAAACTCATTTACTCTAACCAGCCTAATCCCCCCCCACCACCACCACCATCTTCACCCACACATCTTAATATGATAAAGTCCTAATTAATATTGCTGCTTAATTAAACACTCATATTTAAGGAATGTAAGAGGGGATGGGGGAGGGAGGAGGCTCTCATCCGTGCTATTAATTTTCTTGGTCGTTAGCGTGCTTCTAGTTGTCACATGCATCTTGACTATGATGTACATGCACTTCCATTAAGGTGGGGCCACTTATGGTGTACAGTGGAAGTTGTAGGATATAAAATTTCACGGTGTGTGGGGTGTCTAAAGAGGCTAAGAGGTCAGTGGAAGGAAGCTGATGTTTTTCTGTGCAAGTCTCTGCTCAGTGATACTTTGATCATTTACTATTTACCGTATTTTAATGATTAAAATGAGTCAGTGAAATGAAAAGGCCCTGATGCATAATCCAAGTGCGCGGCCTTCTTCATATCTCATGTGTATTCCCAATGGCAGTGGTGGTCATATTTTGTATACGGCTTTGTTTCTTCTTTTTCTTTTCTTTTCTTTTAATTTCTTTTCTGTTTTTTTTTTTTTTTTGTTTGTTTTTTTTGGTATCACGTCAGCATCAATATGAGAGGAAGGACCACTGTGAGGGCAGCAATTTGTACTTCAGTTATTGTTTTATCATTCCCCATAAATCTGCATAATGTGTCCTTGTGACCTTAAAATAAGAAGCTTATGAAATCAACAGTAGCATAAATATTGATAATGTCTCATTCAGTGGCTGTTTCTTTAAAACATTACATTGTAATTATGGCGAGCAATCATTATTGATATCCTGGTGTGGCCGTGCATGGCAAGCCGGTGGTAATGCAATTTGACGCCAGGCGGAAGGGAAGGGGAATCGAATCACGGGACAGAGAACAGGATGCCCAGGGGGAAGCAGGACCTAACCAGGGAGAGCCAAAGACACCTGAGCTCTCCAAGCTATGATTCAGCCCATATGGCTTTTTGACAGGGGCGGAAACAAATAGCAATGTCCCCTACTCAAGAAGAACCGTTACTCTAATTCGATAGACATGGAATTCCAGGTGTAAAAATCTGCATCACTGTCACATGTTGCTATCATCACATGAAAACCAGGTGACTCCAAGTTTGTTGGGTTTTTTCTGTTTTAAAGGACCATTCCTGTGATTTTGTTTAGTGTCTACAAAATGTCTGCTTCCATTTTCTGCTTATTTTTTTCCCTAAGCAAGCAGACATATTTTTCATTTTCCCTTTCTGTTTCCATTTATTCCGCGTTATTCCACTTATTATTAGACAGTCACAGTCTAATAAAGCCCGTTTGTTGCAATGTAAAATGTGGGTCAATTGTCATAAATGAGTCAAACATTCTAAATCACTGGGACAGTCCTTTAACCTCAGTAGAAGGATTACATGCTCCTCTGTGAACTGAGGAAATTCTATGAGCCTTTGTGCTGGTAAAACATTTCAAAACGGGATGAATGCATCCTGCTTTAAAAACAAGGCTGTTGTACCTGAAAAGTCTGCCTTTTGGAGATATCAGTGTTTCCACCCAAAACTGCTCTGCTGAAAAAAAAAACCCCAAACAAAACAAAACAAAACCAAAAATGCAGAGACCAAGTAGGCTTGTGCTGCCAGTGGCCTTCCTCACTTAGCTGGGCTGCAGCCATAAATATGCCCTGCTATATGCCTGATGACCAGCTTGTTACATATTTTGGCCATTTTTTATGGTCTTTATTTGTCCTCCAACATCAGTGTTCTCACTAACATCCCACTAAAGCCAGCAAAAAACAAACAAAAAAAAAAAACAAAAAAAAAACAAAAACAGTTGGGACCATCATCAGGCATTAGGTCATCGAGCCTAGCCTCTTTCAACCATGACAATGCAATGTTAAAAGCACGAGATGACAGTGTTCGTTCAGTGGGATCTTGCACACATTTGTGTCGCTGAGCATACTAAAAATATACAATTCGTGTCATAGTTCCATTTTTGATTGATAAACCGAAAATGTCCATCTGCACTTAAGTCAAAACCAATGATCTTAGGCTCTAGCTGGGTAATAGCTTTCATGAAAATGTCAACAAGCCACTATCCTGCTTTAATTTGAGTATTTCACATTGCGTATTTTAACGCACTTCCGCCCTTAGTTTTTAAATGTGCAACCTGATATTAGGGTCTCACAAATCTTAGAATATCCACTTAAATAATAAGCCCACATCTAACTTGACAGGATTGTCAACATTTATCTCAGCTATGAGGCTGGGAGAGAGGAAGAGAAACCTGCTGTAGCTATTCAGCTCTGTCTGAAAGATGGGTATGTAAAGACAGACATTTATATACACTTTGTTATAGATAAGGGCAGCCTAAGGTGCTTTTTTCCAGACAAAACCAGGCGTCTCCAACCTTGACTGTCTCCCCAGTGCAGTTCCTCTAAAACCTTATCAGCTCTCAGACGATGGAGAAAGAATACATTTGCATAGGCAGGATGACTAAGGGATTTACTACTTGAACATGTAATGATGAGTGGAAATAAACAAATTCATTCCCAGCTCAACAACCTTGTCATGCTCCAGTGGGCTGATTTTGATTGGCATGATGCATCTTTGTGGAATGTCCAGGCATGATGCTGATTGTTGTGATGGGGCCATAATTAAAGATCAAATTTTCTAACTGTGAAAGGACCTAGGCCAGCTCCTACATGATCAAGTATGGCTGGCACAAAACTTGCTACACAAACTCTTTTCGCTGATTTGCCAGATTGGGCTGCTCTAAGTAAAGGTCCAGATTTTATATTCAAACATCATATCTATTTTGGACACTGTTGGTTTAAAAATGCAACTAAGAGGAATGAGATGTTTTCTTCTGGCATTTAAAAACAAACCGATTGACCTGATGGAGTTGGGTCAAAATTTCAAAAAGCAAAAGCATGCAACTGCTACACCAGTGGTCCAGTTTTGATTAAACTTGAAGGGATGCTGCACCTTGTTACTGATTGCCTAAAGACTGCTATGCCTTCATCATATGACATGGGTAGTTGTTGCCCTGCTCAATCTACTGAGATTCCTTTTGTTTTATTTAAATAATTTAATCACTGACACGCTTTAATCTTTAAAACATATAGAAGTTATAAGAGCTGCATTTAACCATAAATACCGGCGTGCTGCCTCTGTATTCCAACAAAGCTGCACAATCACAATGCATTTGCCCTTTGTGTTGGCATTAATTGGCTTTTTATTGAAATCTTGATGCAGCTGTCTAAATGAAATTTATGGGCTTTAAATGCGCATGCCGTGTTTATATAACTCTGTTGCATTTAATTATTACTGATTATGAATGCTTTGATTATTATTAGCGTGGTCAATCAACAATGGAGCTTGTGTCAGGATTTTTTCACTGCCAAAATGTATATGAATCAAAAATAAATAAATTATTTTTTAAAAATGTTACATCGTCATATTGGACAGCAGAGTCTGACTTGACTGAAGACATTCTGAGTTGGCTCCAGCCCTATGTTGATATTATTATCATTACTGGCATTGGCATTGGTATTAATGATGCTGGCATTGCTATTAGTACTGGTACAGGCACTGGTACTGGTGTTGGTAGCAACAGTGCTAGTAGTGCTAGCTCTGCCATTTCTGTGGAACAATGACCAGAGGACATTGTTGCATGGAAAATTGGACCCAGTTCCCAATGAGGTCTCACCCCACTTTGTCTTACAACCATCATGGACATTTTGCAGAAACCTCTCCAGGGCAACCGCTTCACTCCTGGCCCTGTGAACATAAATGTCAGTTCCCTCCATTGCGTGGAACTTAGGAAACTATCTGCAACCTGGAAGTTACAGTAGTTTGTCTCATTTTCCCCCTACAAAGTGCCCTTCACAGGTCCCTGGTGGCTGATTGGAATTCATCCCTGCCCATCTGTCTTTCCAGTGTGTAATTGACCCATATCTGGCAGAAATAATCAGACAGAGGAATGAAAAATTTCTCAAACACTTGGTGACATCGCCAACCCCATCCATTACCAACAGCTTGGACAGAGCATGGCAGCGTTAACAATCTCAAGTTGGCCTGGACAGAAAACCTGATGTCTCATTTGCTGATAGCCAGACAATGTGTGTGTGCGTGCGTGTGTGTTCATGTGTGTGTGTGTGAAAGCTGCAGCTGCTATTGTCTGTCAGCCTGAATAATCCAGTGTCTAGTTGTCACACACCTGTCACCTCTGCCATGCCTTATCTACCTGCTAATGAGAACATGCACACTAATACTCATTCTCCTTCTTCAACTCCCCAAACACAAACATGCACACGCACACACACACACACACACACACACACACACATTCTCTTTTTCTGTCTCTCTACCTCTCTCTACAACGCAGGTTATTCTTTCCCTATCAATCTAGTATTGTCTTTCTCTGTCAAGCTGTCAATGGCAGGCAGACAGCACTGGATGAGACACAGGGACAGACACGGGCCACTTTTATTTTCTCCGTCAATCGATTGCCTCTAAAACTGCTGTCATGCTCGTCCTGCCTCTTTCTCTACCCCCCCTCCCCCCCCCCCCCCCCTCTCTTACAGTTACTGCTCACCATTTCACTATTTATCCATCAAACCCTCCAAATTCCACTATTTACTCTGTGGCTCGTTCACTGTCTCCCGCCGCTCAGTCAGTAACTCTGGCTTTTGTTTGGTTGGTCGAACTCTCTGCCTCCGTCTTTGTGTTTGCACAAGTGAAAAAGCACACAAATGTATGTACACACACACACACACACACACACACACACACACACACAGAAACATCCATTTAGTTTAAAGTCACATGCTCAGAGAGCGAGACAGAGATAGAGTTTTGCAGCTTTGGGAGGCATGAAGCAGGTGAAGCCTGTGTGAATGGCTGGCTGCTGCTGAGCCATTAGCTTCGATGATTTTGACGGCGTGGCTGTTGATTTCCGATAGCCTGCAACTCTGCAGACTATCTGAACACACAGGCTGCTGTCATGCTACAACACAGTTACACAGTTTCCTCATATATGCACCTGTATTTACATATATTATTACTAAAGTAACTAATTATTTGAGGTGATGGTAAATTATAATATGCAATTTTTCATGAAAACATTTTTAATGTGTTCATTAGGTGTAGAAAATGAGACGTCATGAAACTGTGAGAAGTCCTTTTCCAGGCAGAGAGAGTCCTGTCTCCTGAATCAGATGGGTGGTTTTGCTGTGTCCACACAGAGCGGGCCAGTCCAATCAGAGCACGTCAGCTTTTATCCCCCCTCACCCTGTTTGACTGACTCTTCAACTCCACCTGCTGTCCCTCCACGACTGCCAGCAGATGGGAGTCCACCGCGACAACAAGACACCTAGCAACTGGCAGTTAATCGAACGGCATCAGAACTCTGAAATTACAGGTCAGAAATTCGGGCGTCATTTCAGAGCTCCCATTTCTCCAACTGGACATCAGTGACAGCAGTCTGTGGCAGTCTGTTTTATGCAATATGTTTCTGAATATGGCTATATGTGGAATTTAATATCTTTTAGCAGCCCCGTTGGGACTCGCTAAGCTATAAGCAGCACTCTGTGTAGGGCAGTGCAGTCACAACGGAGCTAATGCAGGTTTTTAGTGTTACCGTCCATCTTTGCCAAACTTCCTTTGGGCACAATTTCCCCCAAGTTAATCAGTCGTGACAGGACAATGATGCTAGAAGTTGGAAATCTCCAAGTCGGAGTTCTGACTATTGAGGGGTTTTTTTTGTTTTTTTTTTTTGTTTTGTTTTGTTTTGTTTTGTTTTGTTTTGTTTTTTGTACACAGCAGTAGTCTACCAGAAGCTAGCAAACTATTAGCTTGTTAGCACAGCACAGTGATTTTGTGCTGTTCCTGGATGTAACTCGACCATTTTACCAAGAATTATTAACAAATATAACATTATATTAGAAGAGGTGAGGGCCAGCTAGAGCCTTAGTGTTACATGAACTCTACAATAAGCCTCCAAAGTGGAAGTTTTGAGCAAGGGACCTGTACAGTAACACTAGCTAGGAAAACATTAACTAACACAATGTTGCAGCACTAAAACCCACAGCTCTTTCAGTTCCAACAAGCAGGACATTGTCACTGGGCTGGGCAGGTGCTTGGTCTTCAGGATCCACACAATGTTGTTTCCTTACAAGGGAAGTGAAGCTCAGCAGCCCTGCTGGACTGCATTACTGTGGAAAATGCAAAAAAAAAAAAAAAAAAAAAATCCATTTTATTATAGCTATTGACTTTTATGAGTTCCCAAAATCTTGGTGGATGATGAAGATAGTCTACCCAAGAGTAGTACTAAACAAGAAAATGCACATTTTTACTGAGTTTATCATCCCTTTAAAAAGAATTGAGCTGAAGTTAGGGCCATAGGGCCTTAGGGCCGTATGAAAAATTTGAGTTCAAACACATTTATCTCAGAATTCTTACCTTTTCTCAGAGTTCTAGGATTAATCTCAGAACTCAAACCCATTTTTAACATGCAGCCCCGTTCCTCTTCCGCAAAATCGCTATTTATTTGATTTATTTATAGTTAGCTCAGCGCAAGAAATATGAGATTGCAAAGGCTACCACAGCAATGTAATCAGAAGCTAAAATAAGATATTAAATGTGAACACAAATGGGCCTGTTGGCTCATTGGCCCATGATAAATATGTATTGATACTAAAAGTTTGGAAAGAAAGCATTTTTTGTAAGGTTAATAGAAGTCACACTTGTGTGGCTGGTTTAAAAGCCTATGCAATGCATTTTAAATGGCATATTCATGCGCGTAGGAAGAAGAGGGAGACTTTAAGCGTGAAAAGCTGAGGGATGTGCCGGTATGGAGCCGGTGCAGACAGCAGTATTGATTAAAATAAGAGTTTTTTTTTGTTCCAAGAGACAGATGAATAAAAAAACACGGTGTGCCTCTGGTGTAGACTGGGTTTTAGAGAGACACTATGGTTGGTTTTATGTGTTTTTTTACTGAGTTACAGTAATTCAGTAACATGCTACATCTGGAGGTGTTTTTTTGTGTGTGTATTTCCTGTATTCCCATCATATCTATCCAAAATAGTTAATCGCATAATGTGAGCCTTATTGACACTGATGACAGGGCTATGTTTCATGTTATTTTCCGAAGATCAGGTTGGTATCGAGTAAGCGTCTTTCGAGAATAACATTTTTTTTTTTTCCCCTCAAGGTCACCTGGACCGTTGGTGGCGTCATCCATGCACTTTCTTTTTTCACATCCTCTCAGCCAGTCCAGCTAACACCTTCAGCTCAGGGACACACAACCTAGGAATGTGCTATAGTACCATTAACACACATCCTCAAAAAAGATGAGAATGTATAAGGCCCCAACCCAAAGATATCCTTGATTTTGACACTGTGACTCCCAGATCTTGCTCTGGTTACTTTTGAAAAGCCAGAACATCGCTTCAGGTTTTGGCAAAAGAAAGAAGGAGAGGTGGAGATGGAGAGAGATGGAGTTGGAGGAGTCCAGGGAGAGAGAGAGTGCAAGCTCTTAACCTTAGCTCGAGGCTGTGTGACCTGACTGAGAATCCAGTTCTAGCACCTTTCCCCGACACACAGAGATCAATCACTGCAACACAACCCATGGAAAGAGATGGGGACACCAACACTTTGGTACTCATCTCTTACACTCATACGTAGAATTTTCACACATTAAAAGCAGCATGATGCAAGATTTTACACCTGCCTTATTGGCCCTAAATCACAAAGTGGGGCTGCCGCAGAGAAAGTGTCCCGTCCCTGCTGACTCAAATGCTGTAGATTCAATCATATTACCAAAATTGATTTCTAGCGTCTGGTCACTTGCAGGAAATCCTCTCCACACAAGAAGTGACAAATGTGAAGTACAAAAAAGTCACTAGAGCTTTTGCCTCTCTTTTCCCTTCATTTCCTCTCATATTTCCTCTCCTTTTATATAAAGCATCACACTGTGTGCAGTTTACTGACTTCACTGTGCAGTTTACCATGCTTACAGGACTTTTGGCTATAGCAAACCAAAATCCTCAGTTATCTCTCAGTGGCATTTGGTGCTGCCAATAAGTGACAACTGCAGTACAATTTTAAAGGGATAATTCACCCATCTTGAAAAATGTGATATTATTTCACCCCCTGCCATCGAGGTGGACTTGCCCTCAACTAACATTCTGAAAAATAACTGCTTTAATTTTCTTTTTCCTTTTCCCACCTAGAGCTGCTGCCAATGAAAAACAGATGTTTGTTAAAAAAAAAAAAAAACAACCCAAAAAGCTTTGACATTGACCTCTGGGTAAAGAGACTGAGACTGAGAGACTGAGTTCCTCTCTAAAACCTTTTTAAAAAGGCGGTGCGGCAAAGTGCAAAAGGCACTCTAAAACGCACAACAACAAAACACTTGTTTAGTTGTTGTTGTGTAATTAAATGTTCTCACTGAAGTAAGTGAGAAAAAACATTCTTAGCACTCCGCCTCGAGTTGAAGCAGTGTGAGGTGGCCTTCACTCACAACCAGATACATGACCCTGTTTATCTTTGCGTCTTGTTCTAAAGTTATGGGGACCAACAAAAACAACCCATAGCTGGAAAACAAATAATAACCAATAAATAAATACATACATAAATAATCAGTACGACATTAGAGAGACATCAGTAAGAGAGAATGTTGACCTCATTCTGAGCCTCAGTCACTACCCTTCGGCTAAACCTTGGAAAGCTCATCAAATTCATGTGACTTTGTCCAAAAAAGGTGATCAAGTTAGAAAAAAAAAAAAAAAAAAAGACCCAGAAATTAACAAGAAACTAGCAAAAAACAACTTACAAGAAAATGACCAGAAAATTAGGGGGGAAAACCCACACAAATTTAGCAAAAGAAATTACTGTATATTTAGCAAAAACATGTGTTAAACATAACTATATATATATATATATATATATATATATATATATATATATATATATATATATATTTATACAAAAAAAAATACTGACTTTTTTTTTTTTGAAACATAACATTACCCAATAAAGAAATAAAGAGACAGATAACAAATGAAGGCATAATGGACTACTGGGTTTAAAAGAAAACCCTGAGGTATATTTTGTTGAGCTGTGAATTGTAATCTGCGTGTCCTGTGATGATTTACCACAATATCAGCCATTATCTCAGCTCTCGAGCGTTAATGTGGACTTGTTGGTGTTTCAAGCACTAAACCTTGTTGACTCGTTTTTCCATGAGTGACAGGCTGAGCTCTCTGTAGGAAGATTTGAAAATGTTACCACCCCAGTATAAATACATTTATCAGCCCCTTGATTGAATGTAATTAACTTCCAGGTCAAATAGAAAAGCAGCAGGGCTCTGGCTCCTGAGGTCCACGATTGATAACCATTGCCCTAGCTAATTAAGCAATCAGGTGTGTTGGCATGCGGTTCAGGATTATGTTGCGATGGGAGGTTTTCACATCATTAGAATTCAGTGTGCGGCTGAGCTCCCAATTTGGTTGCTTTGCCCATTCTGCCCTCCCTCCTCTGTGGCTTCGGCTACAAGAGCTCTGGCCGCTGCATCGACTGGAGCTGAAGCCAGTGCCTCCAACTGGCAAAGCTCAGGACCTCGCTGTGGCAAAGTTGCCAAGAGGCTGTGCGCGTGCACCAGCCTCTCCGGTGAGCGTGCAGAGCGGGTCAGCGGGTGAAACTGATGAAGTTGTCAGCGTGGGCGGCTCTCTGATGTCTTCTTGCCTGGAGTTTGGATGAGGTTTCTATAGGTGGCGCTCTTTTGCTCATCTGTTCAGCCATGCTGTTTTTTTTTTCTGCTCTTCTATTCATTCCAAGTAAACTGCAAACACAAATCACTTCCTGCTTTTCAGAAGATTTTTTTTTTTTTTCCCAGGAAAGCGCTATCAGACACTGGCTGTTTGGAACAGAAAATGTAAAAGCTTTCATGATTTGACTATAAGCTGAAATGCTGCTCATTATTGCTTTAAGAGACTGTTGGATGGCACAAAAAAGCACAAATAACGGTGACACTTTGTCAGATAGAAGAGCTTAGTGTTTATTATTTCCCCTGCAGTACATGGGGGTTTCGCGTGGGTTGATGACAGAATGGAAAAGACATCATCAACATGTGTGTTTGAGGAAGACGTAAACGTGAACCTGTGTGTACACCAGTTAATTGTGTGAATGCACATGTCAACACATGTACATTTGGTGTGTGTGTGTGAGTGTGTCCCTGTGAGTCCTACAGCCGGTCTTCCAGGCCTCAGCCTCTGTGATGCTCGTCATTCTGTCACACTGGATGACTCCTGATATGGCCACGGCTGCTATGGCCTCAAATCCCCCTGAGACAGGAGAAAGGTAAAGAGAAAAGAGGAGAGAGAGAACGAGAGTGATAGACAGAGAATATGTATGCGTGCATGCGCGTGTATGTGTGTGTGTGTGTGTGTGTGTGTGTGACAGAGAGAGAGATGTGTCAACAAAAGGCCTCAGTTTCCCCAGAGACAGACTGACACAGAGACAGACAGACAGAAATACAGAGACTGAAGAGGTTAAAACTGTGGAAAGCAGAGAAGTATCAAATCTTCCACCCAGCCTGGACAGTTTCCAACAGGATCAACAAAAGATAAAATGAACAAGAAATAGTGGAAATTGTGTTCTGTCAGTGCAATGCAAAATCCATATACTATACTTTTTTTTTTTTTTTTTCTTAACTTGGCTTTTGGGTTTGACACCAGTACGGGAGTCAAGCTGAAAAGATTGCTGTTTTTTTTCCTGATGCCCACAAAGGTTTTTTGGAGCTTTCCATTGCCTATTGGATGTTCCGACGTCTGAATTGGAACTTTGCACCTTCATGCAACATGGATGTCTGATAGAAAGATAGAAATACATAGAAAGATAGGCAGATAGGAAAACATTGTTCTGTCCACTGACAGCCATTGAATCTTCACTGTTGTGTTCATCAAATTAAAAAAAAAAAAATACACTGCAATGAATCTCTACCTCTGTAAAGTAAAGACTACAGAGAACACTACAGTGGAGTTGAAAATGTTTCAAATAAAAATCCAGTCAGAGAAAAAGTTTATCTCTTACTGTTTTGTCCATCATTTTGATATGACATCATATGAGTACTTTGTCAAACTCGGAGCTTTCAGATCTTCTCCATAATTCCAACTTAACTGGGGTTCCATTGTACTTTTCCACGTAGGAAGTCGGGTTTTTCCTAGTTTCAAATGAAATGGAAAGCTCGGTTTATTTTCTATCTATTTATCTTTATTGATGTTGGCTCAAAAACAGTTTTCAATAACTTTATTACATATGAAAAAAATGGCGATTCTAGATAACCTCAAGCTTCTTTCAAAAACAAAGCACAAAAACCACTAATTTTTTCTATGAAGAAACTTTTCATAAATTACAATAGCAGTTATTGCATACTTTTTAAATATTTTAGATATTTTGTATACATTTTTCAAAACTTTTCTATTTTTTGTTTCTGTTTTCTTTTCTTTGAAAGTTTCTTCTATTTTGTAAAGGAAGTCCTTTTTGATTACCGTATTTCACCAATTAATCGCCGGGCCGCAAATAGCCACCTGGTTCTTTTAACCCCTTAGTGCCTGAATTTATTTACAATTATCTAAAAAAAAAAATAATTGTTTGTGTTCTTGCCTTCAAACAGATGCTAAATTAAGTAGAGAATGTTAATTTGAATATAGCACATACAATAGATATAAATTTAGGTATGATGCAAATTAGCGACATCAGGCATAACTGCATATAACAGTAATTAACCAGATTTTCCAGTCTCACTTATGTAGATTTTATTGATGCTGCTATTGCTGAAACAGGGCTTTGAAATTGAATACCAACATGAGGCACAGGTGAACAGCACTTTAAACATTTGATCCCAGTCTGGCCGTAACAATAAATACAGTAAATTTAAAAATATAGTAATAAATAAACAACACTACATTAAAAAACTGGACCTTGTTCACAAGAAGAAAACACTGTTACTTGTGGAATTCTCTAGAGCAGTTGCTGTTCTTGTTGAGGCACAGGTGAACATTGCACTTTGAACATTTCATCCCAGTCTGGCCGTCACAATAAATACAGTAAATGTAAAAATATTGTAACAAATAAATAACAGTACAATAACAATAAACAAACTGTATTGTATTCAAATGTTCGATTTCATTTGAATACAATGAAATTGAACATGTTTCTGTACAATCATAGCTGTCACTTCACAGTATTTAAAAAACAGAAATGTAGTAAGATGTGTTTATATGTCCCGATTGGTGGATGGTGGAAGGAGGACCCAAAAGCAGGAGCCAGATCGGCACGGAGCTCAGCAAACAAAAACATTTAATGGTCTCACAGGAAATGCAGGGAATGGCAAAACACAACACAGAACAACACAATGAACCAACAAGGAACAGAACTCAAGACAGGACTTAAATACACAAGAACTAATGATCAAACAAGACACACCTGGGGAAGGGGCTGGAGCACAAGACAGGAGAACACAGAGGATAGGCTGAGGTTAAACACTGGGAGGGATCAGAACAATCAGGGATAATTGACAGACACAGGACAGGTGTGGCACTGGGAGGGGCAAACAAGATTAACCAGACACAGGTGAAAATACTAATGGGAAACAGGACAAGAGACCACAGGAAAACAGAAAAACAAGTGTCCAACCAAAGTACAAAAACACAGAAAACACCAAACCATGACACTATATGTGTGCATCTACACCTTATATAATTGTCAATCTGACATTTGGTTCATTGAGTGCATTTTATTACTGCAAAATCAATTTGTTGCACATTCCTAAGGGCTGATATCCCCTTTTTGGCAAGAAGAAAACAGTGTCACTGATGGAATTCTTGAAAGCAGTTATTGTACTTGTTGAGGCACAGGTGAACTTTACACTTAGAACATCTGAAGACAGTCTGGCCCTTGCAATTTGGGAGTTTGCAGCGTTGCCGCCCACTTTCGACCACTGGCCAGTGACCCACAGCATCTGAACAGACTTCCAGTGTTGGAATGGCCTTAGCTGGACCTCGATGTTTCTTCTTTTTGAATTCCCTTTCAACATCAGATGAAGGCCGTCCCCTCCTCTTCTTTGACAGGTCCTTGCCTTGCATGCAGAGTACCTGTGCTATTGATGTTCTAAAAGCAAGCAAATCCTTCTGCAGCTTTCTTGGAACATCCAGTGACTCACAGTCACGTCGTCGAACAGCCAGCTGTTTACGATGACCATATCGACAAAATGAAAAAAGAACCTGTGATAGTACTTTTTTGACCTTATCTGGATGCGATAATACGCAATTAGTTCATCAAGAGCATCAACGCCGCCCATGAACGTGTTGTACAGGATGATGATGCTTGGGCGTTCCACAGAAACCTTCTGTTTCAACTTTCTGTCCCATCTTTCAACATCAGAAACAGACTGGGCACTGGCGAAAGTGCTGGCAACGATCACTGAGCACGTTTACATGCACACCTTATTCCTGTATTAACCGGAATATTTGCAATATTCCAGTTGCGCACGTGTCATGTAGACATTAAGGTCCCGATTAAGGTCATATTCCGGTTGGAGAGAATTCTGAATAAGACCCCTGGCATACTCCTGTGTTATGACCCTGGGTCATAGGTCAATTTTATTGCTGTGATTTTTGTTGTGTTGTTATCCCTCCTTGCCTGAGGGTGGTGTTACCATCCTTAGGGTCTTTCTCTCTTCAGGTGCTGTTGTTCCTCCTCTTCCCAGGGTGGTGCTACCACATTGGAGTCTATCATGGAGCTGGCTGCTGGTTGGTGGATGGCGATTGGTGGGGCTGCTATAAAATGGCCGCCGTTTGAGCTGATCTTTCTCTTCTCTTGGCCCTACTCCCAACTGTATCAGGCATTGCTGTTCTGTGTGTGAGGTTGTACTTGATTGTGTGTTATAGATTGTTGTTTAGCAGTCCAGGTAGCTGTAGGGGTGAGTAGCTCTTTTGTTTAACCTCTTTTTCTCCTGTTTATACATGTAGGGAGTCGGGATAGAGACCTGTCTTTTTGTTTTCTTTACTTTTGAATAGGTAAGTTAAATTCTTGACAGTTTGTTTTGTTTGTTGTTTTGAGCCATGCTCACCCTGAAGACAATGCTACCATTTGCTTGTTAAAATAAATGATCTTTTTGCTGGACTGCAGTACTGTGGCCTTGGTCATCCTTGGGAGTGGGGAAAGAGGGGAGCATCTTTTCATGTGTGTTCGGTTCCCCTAGGCCGGACGTAACACCTGTTCCAAACGGAATATTGGGGCTTGTAAACACCTGAGTCGGAAAATGCCCCGAACCAGAATATTCAGCCATGACTGCGCATGTGCGACTCGCAAGGAATTCTGGGGCGTCTTTGTTGCTATGGCTACTGTAAGCGGGAAGAACAAGTTAGTAAACAGCATCGGACACCATGGAGAGCAGCAGCAAGACCCCACATTTTTGGAGTGAGGAGGAGACTGCAGTCTACCTGAGGCTGATGAAAGACCTTAACATCATGGAGTGCATCGATGGGAGAAAACACCGCAACAGCAATATTTTTAAAAAAGTGTGTGAGAGGCTGAAAGAGGCCGGGTTTATGCGAACAGCAGACCAAGCGAGGCACCGATGGAAAACACTGAAGGCGGCCTATTCGAAGGCAAAGAAGCAGAACAGGACCAGCGGGTCCAACCCATCAAACTTTGTTTTTCGCTGACATGGACGAAATTCTGGGCCGGAGGCCGCTGGCGCTAGCAGAAGCCTCAAGCGGTGTCGACATCGGCTTCACGCCCCCTGAGGATGACGACACCGATAAGCTTTGCATACTGTTTAGTTGAAAAGCAAGTCACATACCAGTCTCTAAATAAAATGGTCTTTTTGTACATGTAAAGGGTCATGAGAGATCGTCCTTGCTGATTAGTTGTTTTACCGATACACAACAATGGAATTGCGAGGCTAGCTTGCGGCTAATGTCTTTGTGTTTGCTAAACCTGTTGTAGCGGTCCAGCCTGGAAGTACTTAGCTGTAGCAGAAAAACAAGCTTTCCACGAAGTCTTACACGTGCTTTTCTTCCTTACTTCTTAGAAACTGATGTTGAACAAACGCAGCTGCCGAGTCCCCCGGCCGAAGGGGAAACAAGCGGCTGCAGCACCCTGGAGTACAGCCGGCAACATCCTTGTGGTAAGTTTTTCAATATACAACGTAATTAAAGTATAGCTAACGCTAGCTGTGTTAAATGTCAGACTGTATATTTTTATGCTGTCCACTACGTGTTTCTGATCTATGTTTTCTATTTGCACATAGGAATGGAGAGCACAGCAGACGAAGACTCTCCTGCACAGTCATCGGGTGCTTCACCATCACCTGTTCTGGGTAAGATTTTTACACCTCACTTGTACAGCATAACAAAAGGTACCATTGCATGGAAAACCTGCAAATGATCTGAATGCAGCATTACTCTGTTACCTTCCGTGGCTCATATAATACTGTCCCTAACATAAGGCACTACTGTTCTCCATGTCTAGGCTTGTCACGACACAGAAGGCCACGCAGTCGGGCTCAGCGACACCACGAGACACTTGAGAGGATGCTGCTGACGCAGAGGCAGTGGCTGGAGAAGCAGCGAGAGCTGAGCTATGCACGAGAGGAAAGGATCCTCTCGGAAGTCATGGCCGAGACAGCTCGCTCAACAGGGTTCCTGATCAGCCAAATCATGTCAGCGCTTCGTCAGTTCCCGGCCCAGGCCACTCCGCAGCCCCAGCATTTCCAGCCACAGTCTTTCCAGCAACAGCCCCAGGAGATGTACAGCATGTTCGGCCACCCTGGACATCACACACCTACACAGGCCCCAAGAACCAGCACACCGGCATCCTACAACTAAGCAGATGACAGCACAGACGCACGCCTATACCATCACCTGTAGTGACCCAAACGCACCTGTTTTAGCAATTAAAAACTTGACACTTGAACTGTGACACTTTAATGTACAGTAGTAAGAAGATTCCATTTATATACTTTCAGAAATGTTCACAACATCTGTTTGCACAAGAGAGTACTTATTTTTTTGAACATGTAACATGCACGTCAAATAAAAACACTAGAAATACAGCTGTGTCAGTTTACAATCCTGTAAAGTCTTTAGCTGTGCACATTTTTGCTGTCAGCACATATTTGTCCCTCCTACATAAGGCGCCTTCTAAGGGGGAAGTGCGCAGCCATGTAAGCTGTGAGTGTTTGTCGGACAGAAATGGCATCATCCTGGTTGTGGGCATCGCCTGTGTGTTGCACCGGTTGCAGGAACTGCCTCTCGAGAGCTGCCGCTTCCTCTGCCCATGCGCGGGGTGGACCTGCTCTTTCTCCCTCTCACAGAAGTTATGCAGGGCACAACATGTTGCAATCATGTAGGGGGCAAATGTGAAATGAAAATCGCTGCGCTTCAGGAGGACTCGCCACCTGGACTTCAGCCTCCCAAAGGCGATCTCCACTGCCGTTCTGGCTGAGCTCAAATAGAAGTTGAATGACTCCTGCTCCGGTGTCAGTCGGGGAGACTGCGGGAAGCTCTTCATGAGCCATGGCAGGAGTGGATACGCAGGATCACAGAGTAGTAAGAATCCCACATCCTTCCCTTCAATCTGCACATCCCTCTGTAACAAAGACAACAAATATATGATGGCTATTAGCAAGCTAGCCTTAACAGTCTGACATGACGTGACATGAATGTAATGCAAGGTACCGTGTAGCTCAAATGATAAATGATATATGAAAAATGCGTACCTTTGGCAACAGGTGGGAGTTCCGGAACGTCATGGGCTGAGCCTGGCATCTTGCAGTTCACACTCCAGAAGCTGGGGAAAAAAAATTTGGAGAGTGATTACAAAAAAGTCGATATTTAAAGAGTTCAGCTAGTACATTTTACCAAAGCAACACATAAGAGATAAACAACTGCAGTGTGGCAGTAATGTCACAAAGCTTTTACTAGCAAGCATAATGTAATGTAATCTTTGCAAAGCTAACCAGTATTTATCATCCACAACACCTTGAAGCACCAGACTGGGCCAGCCTTTTCGGTTCACAAAGTCTCTGTACCCATCGCTAGGGGGCAACATGGGGATATGCGAGCCATCAACACAGCTGATAATTTGTGGGAGAGAGTGGGTCTGCTGAAATCCCTCAGCGATCACGCATGCCTCCTCCAAAGTGGGTACTTGAATAAGCTTCCCGATCACAGAGCACACCATGCCTTTGCAGAACATGTAGATGAATTTTTTCACCGTCGCCTTATGAACTCCAAACTGGTTTGCCACAACATGGTACTCTGCGCAACTCCCGAGTTTGTACACAACTATGGCCACACGCATGTGAAGAGGCACAGGTGTCCGCACGGTCTCAGCAGAAGGAGACATGACAGTTTCCATTAACACGCACAGCCTGTTAAAGGACACTCTGGACATCCTGAAGTTCTCTCTCCAGTCTGCATCCGTGAACTCCTTTAGGACGACACGTTCCCACCAGTCCTGGCTTCGAACCTTCATCCACAGACGCCGGGGGGCTCTGGCGGGCATGAACTGCATAAGCCGGAAGGAGAGGTCCATGTACTCGATCGCCAGCTGTTCGCGTTTGCGTCTCCCATTGTTGAGAACAAAATGGATGAGCAGGAGTGCTGTCGTTAGTTTGTGGTACAAAAGTGCAAGTAGCACAAGACAATGAAGGTGCACCTCGGAGACAAGCATTCTTCCACTTCTAAACGCAACCTGTTGTTTTTCTTGTTTGTTCGCGCGTTTTTTGTTGTTGTTGTTGTTGTTCTTCTTTTTCCGGTTCCTCCTCTGTATTTCCGGCAGACCAGACGCCTATACGTATGCTGCTGCCCCCCACGGCTGAGTGATGCATTACGTAAGAGAGTGGAATATGCCGATACGGCCAAGTAGCATGTAAACGGAATATTCCAGTTGCCACGGCGCAGTTACCTTAACCGGAATATTGACCCGAACCGGAATTTGGTGTGCATGTAAACGTACTCACTGCTCTATTGTCAAACCATTTGACTGCTCTTATTTCTGCACTGTCGACGACAGCCTTTTTCTCTTCAAATGTCCCTCTTCCCTTCTTCTTCATATCTGTGTCTGAGCAGAAACTGCACCCATGCAGGCGGTTTTGCTGTACAGTTCCCAGGGCTGGTATCCCCTTGTTTGCAAGAGTGGCAAACAAATCCAAGGAAGAAAACCAGTTGTCAAAATACAGTAGGTGATTGACAGCACCAGGAATGACTTGTGCAAGCTTAAGGACAATGTTTCCACTTGCCCCAATGTCAGGTTCTCCAGGTACAGGATCAGTTTTCCCTGTAAATATGTCAAATGAATGCACCAGGCCTTTTGTATCACAAAGCACAAAGATTTTGTATCCCCATTTGTGTGGCTTCTTGGGGATATATTGCTTTAGACTAGATCTACCTTTGAAAGGGACCATTTGTTCATCGATAGACAACATCTGATCTTGAGGGAGACTCTGAAATTTTTGGAGAAGTGAATCAACAATGGGCCTGATTTTGAAGAGCTTGTCATTGTTGGCTTCCATGTTGCTGTTGTCATTGAAGTGAATGAACTTTTTAATTTCTTCCCATCTGTCTCGGGACATCACATCAGCCACCGGCACTAATCGACATTCACTGGACCAGTACATTCTTGACCTTGGTAAGTGCAAAACACTCATGTACACTACAGTGCCAATAAACTGCTCCAGTTCATTTTGATCCAATCTGAGGGCACTATTGGGATTTTTTTTTTTTTGCGTGCAATACAGATTACTTTGTTGCACAATCGTATCTAAAAGTTCAGCATCAAAAAAGTATTGAATGGGCTCTCTGGTGTCATCAGCATTGGGAAGAGCACCTTGCCAAACTGGAATGTCTTTTGCAGAGTTCTGTTGTGGCACTGTGTCCCACACTACCTTTTGCTGTCTTCTCCTTGCAGTAACAGCTGATGGCCTTTTTGCGCCAGTGGCACTGGTGCTGGCAGGTGCATCATGATTGCTGTCGGAGTATTCATCACTGTGCTGTCTTCTCCTTGCAGTAGCAGATAATGGTCTTCTCGCCCTGGTGGCAGTGTCGCTACCAGGTGCATCATTATTGCTGCCGGAGTCTTCATCACTGCTGCTTTCATCACCTGGTGTAGGTCTGTAGTCTTCATCACTGTAGTCACTGTCACTGAGACAGCTGTCATCACTCTCGACTGGCGGAACCCTGGTTTGAAGTCCACCAGGTCACTTCCCATAAAATGTTGTCACATCCATTTAGTAAAGAGTAGAAATTACATTTATATCCCACCATACTATTTTTATGCTGTTTTGCACATAATTCAATTTTGCACACTTAGGGCTGTAGTTTCCCGGCACAGTGGAGGGTGGCGCAGTGAGGCGAACCCCGCGCAGAGCTGGTTTCGACCAGCAAAACGCGAGAGACGGACAGTTTGCAAGTTTCGCAGACTGAGGTGCGCCGAGATGGGAGTGGCGTTGCAGCGGGGGGAGGTGTGGACAGATTCAGCTTGGCGCAGTGACAGTTTCGTGCCAAAAGGCTTCGCCGAGGTGCCTCAAAAGCTCTCCATCTGAAGCCACGTCTACTTTCAGCGCAAGGCGGAGCGGAGCCGGCGCAGTGGAAGTTTGGCTGACTGGCGCACATCACCAAAACCTCACAATCAGCACAAACGGTGCCAATCTCCTTTGATCTGACATCAGTTGTGACGGGACAGTTGATATGGAGATATATGTATGTGCTGATTGTGATTGTAGAATTGAATAGTGGTTTTTTCGGTATTTATTGCATCATTCATGTGCCTGACATTCCGGAAGCCTGCCTGTGAGGTTTTGGTGACGTGTCCGCACTGCTCGCCGGTCTCCGCTCCGCGCCTTTCTCCTGGGCTCCGCTCCGCCTGCGGCAGTAGACCTCCATGTCAGTTGTGTAAACTTTCATTACGCCTTCACACAGCGCATTTTAAAGGCGAGGACAGGGGCTCATTTGATTGGTTAAATGTGAATCGGCTGTGTCAAACCCACTCCACGCCTTCTCTCCTCCCTTGCGCCGGTAGGAGGGATGGCGGAGTACTTGCGCCACCGAGAACGGCGTGCCAAACTTGGAAAATCCGCCTGGCCACACCCAGTTGACGAAGCGCATCTGCGCTACGCCCCCGCCTCGCCAGGTCTGCGAAACTAGAGCCCTTAGTCTGCAAATACTGCAAATACTCTTGTACATAGTCTATATTTCTAGTTCGGCATAGTAATATATTTTTATAGTAATATATTTTTTTAAATGACATAACACTTTTTTGTTCCTTTTTGCATGGTTAGCTATGTTGTTTCCTACTTACAGCCAGTAATGGTTGTGAATTTTCTCACCTGTGTTTCATGCATCCATTTGTCATGCTCCTCCTGTGTGTCCTCTGACCTTTTCACCCATGCATCTGACCTGTGGGTCCAACAGAAAGGTGATGATTGAAATGCACTCATTGCACCAAACGTCAGATTTATTTTTTCCATTGACAATGCCCTGAAAAAACACCCTTGTCTAATATTGGGGGTCTAAGCAAATACACATGTATTGTAGCCTACTTGCATATGTAAACCAGTAGGTAGTCGTCTGATGCCGCGATTACCGGTGAATGGCCGCATTGCGCAGTCAATAATCAACCAAATAATCAGTCAATAATCTGTCATTGTCCGCTATGTGCTGCAGCCGCGTATGAACAAAAGTTGATTTATAATGAAAGGTATATATGGCAGTATGTGTGTGCCGCTCACCTGTCAGATCCGGCAGACCAGACCGGGCGGGTGCGGTACCGGCCGGCATCAGGCGAGCCGGCCGCAGCACCGGTGAGCAGCCGGCCCGCCTGATGCCGGCCGGTGCCTTTTTTATTCAAACAAGATTTTGTCCATACGCTTTTGTCAATACGGTATATATTCATAAAATTTGATGTATATGCACAGGAATTTGAATTTCTACAATACTGCACCTAAACATAATATAATAAGTGTGGCCATAAATGCCGGATATCGTGAAAACGCAACAAACCATTTTAGCATACTTACCTCAAATTTGGACACTTTGCCAAGTTTAGTTTAGTTTAGGTAGAGTGCTTCCAATACAATTCTTGGTATGTGTGAAAAATGCATCAACAAGCATCAGTGGGATACACACACCACCTCGGCTGCATTACGACCGGAAGTGATTTGTCGCGAATTTGCGACATTTGTCCACAAGGGGTTAAACGACTGGGGTCTGCACCCATTTTGCGTATTAAACGCCCACCCGAATAACCGCCGGGGTGATTATTTGCATTATATTGAGGTAACCCAAAATAAGGCTATTCACCTTATTTTTTCAGAAGTAAACAGTTAGCCGCACAATAACTGTGCGGCACTTCCATTTTCTGTAAAAATTAGAGAGCTGGCTAACTTTAGAAAAAAGGGTGTACTGTAATCTTCAATGGACCGACTGTAAATATGTTGGACAGTAACTGTCATCACAATAATGGCCTGGTGCAGGTCTGTGCAAAAATAAATAAAGGCCTGCAGCAAAGAGCCGCCTGGTTCTTTTAAACGCCTGGGGTCCAAGTTGATTTTGCATATTAAACGCCCGGGCGATTAATTGGGGAAATACGGTACTTTGTTGTATTTAGTTATTTATTTATTTGATTAGACTCTATCTCTCTGATGAAAATAAATTGCATTCTCATGGAAAGTTAAAGGGAATTTTGTTCAGTTGGTGAAAAAGTGTCAAAAAATGAAGATCTCCCACAGGGTCATGGGTTTCATGAAATTAAATATTATATCATAGCACTTGGTGAATTCAACCATAGTGGCACAAAACAAAGGACAATTTATTTAAGAAATGACTAAAAATACCTATCAGCAAAGCATCGACCATTTCCAAGCTTATTGCAAAGCTACTGATACAAGTTAAAGAAAACAGATTAAACCTGGCATATGACTGCATATGGGAGTCATGTTAAGGATAAATTAGAACTTTTCTGCAGTCGAGTTAGCATCACTGCATTCCAGACACACAACACTGAATCACGCCAAAACGCGTCAGCATTAAAACCTTTGATATGGAATCTTGAGCCTGGTCTTGCCCTTAATTTTGCTGTGCCACTTTTTCACCGGCCCACAGGTGAACTTTATCTTCAGTAACCTTTCAAGTTGAGCACCCACTGCCGATTGGCCAAGAGGACGCGCACCTGTCCCAGATAACTTTAATAAGTTATCTCCACTCTCATTGTACTGCCACTCGTTAATTTGCGACCTAATTTGAAGATGAGAAAGCCCATTTTTTTCTTGGCGACACAAGCAGAGATAGGTTATTATGGTCTGTATCTTCATGGCTTGTGAAGAGCTGCAGGAAATGGACACAACATACAACATGATGTGCAGACATGCGGAGTGTTGTGACAAATCATGGTGTTTCAGCTGCGATCAGAGTATGCAGACTGAATCAGAGAGACATCGGCCTCCATCACCAGACACTTCAGACCCACACTGCAAAATGCTAATATGGGGGTCTTACACCATTACTTTATCTGTGTGTGTGTGTGTGTGTGTGAGAGAGAGAGAGAGAGAGAGAGAGAGAGAGAGAGAGAAAGGACAAGAGAGACCTTTCAAAATGCATACATTGTGCAGTTAAATGCACAACATATTCTAATTTACATTTCCTGCATTTATTAGAGGAGGTGGGTTTGGATTTGCACGTTGTGCATGGATGTGTGTGAATGTATGTGTGTGTGTGTGTGTGTGTGTGTGTGTGTGTAACGTGCCAGTAAAAGCAAGAGGGCAAACAAGCTGTGGTGTCCGGGCTAAGTGTATGTTTCATATCTTGTTATTGTTGTTACTGGGCCACAGGCAAATCCACTTGGACGCTTTTGACCTACAAGATGAACAGAGGAAGAGAAATAGCCTGGAAGAGAAAGAGAGAGAGAGGGAAAGGAGAGGGCGGGGAGGAAAAATAACTGGAAAAGAATTAAACTGTGGGCCAAAGACAGAATTTGGAAACTGAGATGAAGAAAAAGGAAGACGACAGAGAAAGGAAAGAGGGGAAGATAGTGTGGGGAACAGCTTGAAAAGAAAGCGGAGGAGAAAACAGGGCTTTGGGTAAATACTCTGTAAGGGATGATTTTGGTAAATACTGTTCCCCACTGGGAGCCTCTAAGCAGAAACTGACCATTGAGCAACTCCACTGGAGAGGGTTAAGTGTCTTGATAAATAGAGCCACAGCAGTGTTTGTTAACAGGAGGAAAAAGTGTTGCTCAGTCCCATTTTTTGATTATGCG
Source organism: Myripristis murdjan (assembly GCF_902150065.1). Taxonomy (NCBI): domain Eukaryota; kingdom Metazoa; phylum Chordata; class Actinopteri; order Holocentriformes; family Holocentridae; genus Myripristis; species Myripristis murdjan. The sequence goes on from NC_043989.1 coordinate 31,734,251, forward strand.
ATTTGATCCCTGGTTGGAAGACAGAAATATCCCCACAACTTTGATATACTTCAGTAAAATGGCAAGAACACTGAATGTCAGAGCTGTTTGGTTTCATGAGCCCTCATTTATAATGTTACACACTCACAAATCTGTGCTTGAAGGATGCGCTCACCAAAAATGAGATTTATGAGTGTGCATACCTCTCCAGAAATGTTCATTGTGGACACACTGGGAATTGGTGACTCCGATGGCAAAGCAGTAAAATCAAGTAAAATGCTTTAAGGAGACGTTAAATCTTCATGCTCCATTTATCAAATGAGACAAACTTCTAATACTAATTATATCCCAGAGGGATATCCAGGCATTAATCATTAATGTGTTGTTTTAAACCCAGTTTTAAACCCATCTGCTGTGCCCAAAAAGCATCTCTTTATTTTCATTGAAATTCCTGTATGGGCCCATAAGTGTCATGTCCAGATTAATTGCGACAAGTCCAAGGTGTTAAGTGACTGGACAGATTGGTGGATTGATTGTCAGGGGGTAATAAAAGGGGCACAATGGTGCTGTGTAATAGTACTTAATAGCTGCTTTGGCTCCGTGGGAAGATAATACAAATAGGAAATTTCAGAGGGAACCGGTGTTCAGGGACCTCAAGGATTCCCTGACCCATGTTGATAACTGGCTTCTGAGCCAATTTGGATTTCAAAGAGCAGCTCCCTTTGTGCTGAATTAGGTCTAGCTTTAGAAAGACCTACCTTTAGAAATAAAACTGTATCCATCCTCTCTGTCAGCCAGTTTTTTTTCCAAGGACAGCTGGTTGAGAGGTCAGGGATCTCGTCCATCCCTTAGCCACGTTATTCCAGCAGTACCGGGAGGTCTAACTGGGATGAAACTGTAGTGTAAGCAGGCCATCATCAAAACCCACTGCAGTGATGTCCAGTTTTCCTGACAAATGTACCTTTCGTGAATGAAATTGAATGAAAGCATTTTCATTCTGTTGATGTTCAAATGATCTTTGATGCAAACCTGTGACTGAGCAGTGTGTAGGGAACAGGCTCGCAGCTTGAGCACTGCGTGATAGTTGACTTCATGGTATGCTGAGGCTGGGCAGATACACATATCACTCAAGTGAGGAAGTTCCTCTCTCTTTCTCTCTCTCTCTGTCCATCTTTCAACCCTTCCGGTCGAGGCAGATGGCCGCCCACCCAGAGCCAGGTTCTGCCCTGTTTGGTCCTGTTTAAAGGGTATTTCCCTCACCACTGTCGTCCTGTGCTTGCTTTTGATGAAGATTTTGGTCCATGGATTTGGACAATATCTGTTGGGTTTCTGCCGTGACTTTAACTTTTATTATGATTTGATGTTATACAAATAAAATTGAATTGAATTGAACTGAACTGAATTGAGTTATAATGAGATTTGAAAACTGATAAATCCCTTGTCACTGCCGTGATGTCATAGTCACTTCAAGGTACAAAAGCGGACATTGATTTGTATTGTGGAGGCTTGTAAGATGATGAAATTTGATAATTTATGTGGTCATTATTCAGCTGTAATTTTAATGTTCAAAGGTAAACACAAAGTTCTGAAAGTCTGATGCTTCTGATGTGATTATTTTATGGTGTTTTGTTTGTGCATTGCTTTCTGGCATCTCCGATAAGCCAAACCCTACAAAACAGCCTGCTAGTTTAGTAGCAGATGAAGGAGCAAACTGGCTCCTCTCAAATGAAGATCTGAAAGTCTTTCATGTTACCTGGCACCCCCTAAAAACAAGATTTCACCAGTTTCTGTCTAGTGGAAGTTATAGCTCAGCTCTTACTTGTTCTTTTGCTCCTAACTGCTCTGTGCCATTCAGCTTGTACAGTATGTAATGATGGTCAGTACAGGGCAATGCACTTCTAGGTGTCAGCTTTTGAACCGGACAATTTCATTTTTATTTCATCACGGCTCTGGCTTTTGGAGTTGCCAGCATTAACTGCAGCTGTGCAGTGTTACTATCAACAAACATTTAATGTCTGCTGATTGCTGAACTAAAGCCACCAAACCATACCTGTCTCATTTTTAGCCACACAAACTGAACATTTCTTTTTTTGGTCATGCTCTCAGACTTTGCTGTTTTCTAACACCAGAGAATAACAAGCACATTTACAGACATATCAATATTCATGAGCAGTGTTTCATTAACCATTTATGGCTAATTGTGGGTGTTAATGAGGTGGGATGTGAGGTGCATTCACATGCACACAAGTCCAAAAATTGTTTGTATGTACGTTTCTTCTTATGTGTGTTTGTACATGAGCCTCTGGTCATTTTACAGCGGAATGTACTAACTTAAGTTTCAATTAATGTCTTTTTATTTTTAATTTTTGTCTTATATTTTACTATTCTTACTAGTTTGTTTTTAATTTCTCTGACATATCTTAGCATGCAGTGATTTTTACTGCTACTTTTACTTTGGTCTTTTTAATTTGCACTTATTTTAATTTCACTTATTTTTAATTAGTCTGGCTTCTGTTTTATCTGAAAATAATAAGCATTTTATTCCTTTATTCTATTGTGAAGCACTTTAAGCCACATCCTCTGTATGAAAGGTGCACTGAATAACGTTCATTATTGTTAAAGTTTATGATTCACAAAAGGGGAAACTGATTTATTGGAATTTTAGAGGGTAGAGAGGATCTAATCATCAATTTTGGTGGTATGAAAGAAAAGTAATTTAACAAGTAAACATTAAGTGTCTAGGGAGTAATAAATATTGCTTTTGAAATGAGTCACAAGTAAGGAACATTTTATACTACATAGTATATGTTAGTATATAATACAAAAATCTAAAAGTGCAAGTGAAAGCTGAGTGAATGTTTTGTTACTGTGGCTGTTTTTGGTGTTGCCTCCTTTATCTTGTAGTCCTTAAGTGGAAAAAAGGTCCTCTAAACCCTAGGGGAACAGTGGGAAACAGAGAAACAGGCAGAAGAAAGAGACAGAGAAGAAGAAGAGGGATAAAGGGAGATAGAGGAAAGAAAAAGAAAAATCTTGGTGCATGGTGTTTTTAATGGCTGCTGAACAATGGAAGTTGTAGGAAAATCAAAGCTATGCAAGGGAGCTTATTTGAATTTAGCCATTCATGGGGCTTTGTATTTTGTGTGTGTGTGTGTGTGTGTGTGTGTGTGTGTGTGTGCTTTAATGCCAGTTTATTTGAGTCTTTGAACTTCACAACCTCTGGAATGAAATATGATGGCTGCAATATGACTAAAATGTTAATGGGTATAAACAACGGGAAGAACAATCCAGAAAACCAATCACTTTAATTGCTGCTGAAGGGGGTGGGTGCAGCAAGGCCATGGAGTTGGATGGGGTCAGATGCAGCAGCATATGCCTTCCCTCTGGTCTTCGCTTCAGAAACACGGAGGCAGACAAGAGCTTTGGTGACTTTGGAAGCGATAGCCTTGAATTGTTGCTTGTCTCAGGATGTTTTCAAACCCACAGTCTGCTCGTTTTAGTTGAAATAAGGGCATGAGTTATTACTTTGCTGCCTTTAGGCGCTGGTATGGGTACAAAGCAGTTGCACATGAACCATAAATGATCAACCAAAAGAACAACTCCAGTTCCAGTCCCTGTAAGTTTAGGTAAGTACTCAGTGTGTTTGCTGTAATTTACCCTCTCTGGTGTTCATGTCAACTGAGACCACATGAAGCAATACCTGAGTTTAAGCATCAGTCCAAACTGCAGTTTGCTCTCATTTCATTTTGTCTTCATACCTATATCCTCATGCATTTTCGGGTAATTTTCTGGCAGTGTGGTTTATATTTCTTACAAACTGCACAAAAGGTCTCCTGGAAGAGGAGAATTTTCAGACATCTTCTTATAGGCCTTTTCAACCCACAAGAATCCGGTCCCGTTGTGGTTCATCAACCAATCTGAGCATTTCAACCAAAAATAAATTGGTTCAGCACCCGAAAAGTAGGTTTCTAGCACGCACAAAAAATAGATTACAATTTAGACAACTCTTGAATTTCAGGAAAAGATGGAGGGGAATACTACAAAGGTAAATTGTATCTTGAATTTGCTGGTAAAGTGTTGGTAAAGGCTGTGTTCATTAGAACCCGGGACCTAATGCTCCTTCATATTTAAAAAAAAAAAAAAACATAAAGGAGCATGGAGACTCCAAAAGGACCTAAAGAGAAGCAGCGCTGGACAGGGTAATATGGAGGAGGATTAGACACTGAATTCAGCACAAGCAATGATAAAGTCAGTGGCCAGCGACCCAGTGACACCTCCATCACAAGGTTCCACTCCGAACTGGTGCAAACACATGCTGCTTCACTAGATAACGCCATGGCTCCAAGAATCCTGAACACATCCAGAACTGATTTGGTCGAAAAGCGGTATTGGTGTTGATATTTAGTTGTACCTGAGTTCAAATGGCATTATTCTCACCTTCACATACCAAACTAAAGGAGGAAATGCTCCAGAGTTCAGATAAATTGCTACAATCATGCTTGGTATAAATAGACCCCAAGGAGGGAGGCACACTACCCTTTAAAATGACTGCTCCAAACCAACTGTGAAAATACACAAAGAGAGCTTCCCTGAGATCTCAATACACTCTTCGTTCACAGTGGAAATGCTGGTGCTGTTAATAACCACAGAGCCCTTGGTTCTCTGCTGTATTCTGGAGCCTGGAGTTGTATGAGCGTCTTAAAAGATGAGCTACTAATGTTGCTGGCCAGTTCACGCTGTGCTTTGGCCTTTTTGTAATGAGCTCATATCAAGGGGGCCTTTTCACAGTCCTTGGCCCACTGATAGAATTTTTTTAGTGTGTGTTTGTTTGCTACAGAAGTGCTCCAACATCCATCCTAATGCTCTGCTCTCCCCCTAGCCAGTTGGAAGTGAGAAAAGAAAAGGGAGGGAGGAATGGATGAAGGAAGGGAAGGGGAAAGCAAGGGAAAGTGAGATGCTGACTGTGCAGATTCTGCCTCGGTGGCACCCCGGCCAGCCGCATCCATCACGCCCTGATGCTAATGGCTGTTACAGACCTGCCTCCCCCACCCTCCACCTACCCCACACACACACACACACACACACACACACAAACACACCCCTGCCCAACCATCCACATCCCCAAACCCCTGCCCAGCCCTCACCCACCTCCCCCCTTAGCTAGCATGGCAAAGGAGACTTGACACAGAAATGAGTTGAAACTAATGACTCTAATGAGTCTCAGTGCCCCCCTGCCAATGTCTGCCGTCATTATTGCTGCCCCTGTGAGTGGCTCCAAATGGCTCTGTTTTTAGCCTGGCACACTGCCGCTCCCCTCTGCTGAACAAGTCCTGGGCAGGGGGAAGTTACCGCCAGAGTCATCCTGCAAAGCCCGTGTCCTCAAAAAAGCAATTCCTCCCACTGATTGTCATACTTTTTTGACAGTTGGTGCAAAGTTTTTCTTTCATTTCAGGCAGACGTGCTTATCCATATCAGGCCCATATAGGCTGTAAAAATCAGCTCTGGTCCAGCCATTGCTGCCCCCCTCTGATATGATAGATATCATACAGTCTGATCACTTTGTAGAATTGATCACTGGTTATCTAAGGAAAGCCCTTAACGTGAACCAATGGGTCTAATGAGTCATTTTGGTATATACGTAATAGTTCTATCATCATCATCATTATTAGTATTATAATGTTGGGTTTCCAGTGGTGTAGTTTTCCAGTTTCAGAGGCATTTCCATGCTGACAAAAATATAGGTCTTAGTGTGAAAATGTGCTGACTGCTTGTAATTCTTTGATGTAAAAAATGTCCAAATTTAAAGATAGCTTCAATCCTAAAATATCATTACTGGCCTTCAAAACCCAGAGAACCAAAATTTCTGCATAACAGTAACTTTATGCTTTCCACACAAGCATATGCTGGAGTGGAAAGTGAAAAACTTTGCATCTTCAAAATGAAAACAGCCATTTTTTTAGTTGTATCCAACAGTGGTCTGAAAGGGTTTCATGCGCTCATGGGTTGATTTTCTCAAGCCATGTAGAGCACGTGATGCACCTGGTGAAGTTCAAATATGATTATCACCAACACTGGAGTTGAACAGGTGCTCCAAATGTGACACACATGACAAATGACATACACACACACACACACACACACACACACACACACACACACACACACACACAAACACACACACACACTTTTCCATCACAGACATCCCTGCAGCAAAAAGCAGTACATAACTGGTTCATGTCTTCCTGTGTACTGCAGTTAGACCTATGGATTAAAACATAAAAAAAACCCAAAAAATCACGTATGGTCCAGTCAGTGTTATACATTGTCACCCAGATTACATGTGTTTTTATAACTTTATTACTTATATTACCTTAATTGACTACATATTTAAGGTTCATTTATAGTTCTGTGTCTAAATGCCACCTTAGCAATGCTGTAGGCCTCTGTGGCTCCTGCGTAGCCCACAAAGGCTGCTGCTGTAGCTTACATGCACCTCTCCAAAACTGTAACCGTGCATAGAGTGACGCAAGACTGCAGCTGTGAGTGAAGACAACATGACGCCAGTTGTCATCGCTCTTCAACCAGCTGGAACTGAGGAGGTTTGCAAGTTTTGATGCTGCCAGTTAAGCCCCAAATTATTCAGACTGAAAGATGTCACTATAAATTCATGGCATGAAATGTCCCAAGACACTGCTCTGGACACCGTCAGTGTGTCTGAAACTAGAATCTCCATCTCAGATTACGCAAACAAACTGACGTGTTTTCATCTGTGCTTCATTAGAGATTTAATAACATTTTGACACTGCAGGCCATTGTGTCAGTGATCGGCTCAGTGTACAACGCACTATAAATGCTCACACCGACATTGGCCATGACAGCGTAGCTATAGTGACACTCCAACACAGAGGTGCAATTTGACCTTTTACTGATCACATTGATGTTTTACCATTATTAATATTACAAAACATGTTTAAGCATGATTGCTGTTTTAGCATCATGGCTAGTGTGCTATGATGTTCTAAACATTTCAGAGGGTTTTGCACCATGACAGGAATACAATTCTGAAGGAAACACAAAAACAAATGGCAAACAATACTTTGGTGTGCTCTGCCTTTGTTTTTTAATGGAAATCACTTTTTCATCACCACATTTTGCCATATCAAATAAAAAAAAAATGTTTGATGGAAGCACCAAATGTGACTAAAAGTTTATATGGTCGCTTGAGGTGGATAAACATTTTATTTGATAAAAAGATATGAGATAGTTTGTGATGGAGATGCATTTGCCAAATAAAACAGCCACGTGGCTGGGATTTAATCACGATCGGTTGCTGGATGGCAGTAACATCAACAGGTGCAGGTGGACAGATGAAGAAATCAACACACTCCTTTATCTCAGATCTGTAAGAATGGGAAATTTCAGAAGCAGGAGATGGGATTGTGTCCATCTTTGCAAAAACTGGGCGCCATGCCACAGAGGTAGCAAACAAACTGGTTGCCTGCAGCAACGGTCAGGTGATGATGACACTAATAATTTGAATTTTTTTATTGAAATGTAGCTACAGAGAGAAAGATATGGAGAGCATTAGAGATTGAAAGGGGTAGTGAGTGAATGAGTGAGCGAGCTATGCCTGTGTGTTTGAATGCCTGTGTCTATGTTTCTGTGTGTTGGTGTCTATATAAATGAGTGTTTGGCGAGTTGTGTCTATCTGTGTATGTATCTGTGTGTATGTGTGTGTGTCCGAGCTCCAGTAAACAGCCCAGGTCTTTGCTCTCTCCTCTTGGCAGCCTCCTCTCCTATTTGAACATGCTACAATGATCTTCACCCAAAGACCATAATCCCTGCCAAACCCTCCCAGCACCGTCAGCGCCGGCACCGAGCCAGGGACCCATGATGCCAGCGCCGAGCCCCTGCTGGGTGGCCCCCACTGGCCTGCCAAGGTCAAGTGTATTTAGCTCCACTTCTCCTCCGCTCAACGGGTGGGGTAGGGAGGGTCGCAGAGGGGGTGGCTGGGGGTTTGGATATCCAGATTAAGAGGCCGTTTATGACTTTCTTCCAGCTATGTGGCGGGAGTTTCCAACTGGAGGCTCAATGAGGAAATGAAAAAGAGAGCTGAAACTGAATAAAAATGCCCACTGAAGCCAGGAGAACAAAGCATCCCAAATTAGTGCAACAATAGTTGGATAGCTGGGTCTCCATCCAAATAAGAAAAAAAAAAAAAAATTCAAATTCTGATGATAGATTCCACCAGGTAAGCCCATGCCGATTTCTAGCTAATTAAATGATGTCCAACATAGACAGACGCTGTGATGGGTTCCCAAGCTTCTTGTCTCCTCTACTGTAACCGTGGGCTTTCTGAGGCCTGGGTTTCATTGAAAGTGGTCGGCTAATCCACAAGATCCTTTTTAATTATTCTGTCTCCTCGTGTGCTGCTAAGCGCTCATTGCCGTGGTGTTTCTGCTCTGCCTCTCCGAGAGATCACCTGTCAATCAAAGTCTCCTCCACTCGCCTCACACTGTGTCGTTGTTTTCCTTGGATTTTCTCTTGATGAGCTTGGAGTTTCTGTAGGCAGAGCTCTATTCAATCATGGTGCCTCGATCTGCTCAGGCTAACCTTCTTGCTATTCCAAACAAACCAGAAATACACTATGAGATTTTGCCTGGGAAAGATCAAGCTCCAAAAAGAAAAAGCCAAACTTACATTTCACTGATTCTTGAGAATTTGGATAAATCATGTCCCACTAAGAAAAATGCTATTTCTGCTGGGAATTTACAACATTTTAATGAATAAAAAGAATAAAGGGCATCATCAGGGGGTCCTTTGCACATTTGTAAGGTTTTTTCATAGGTTTATTTTAATTTGTATTAATTTAATGATTATATGTTGGCCCATGCCCTACAAAACCAGCTGTCCTCGGATAGGAGATAATCATTTCAACTTGATTAAAACAACAAAAAGTAATAATTTCATTGAATAATATCTTTACCACATGAAAGAGTACATCATAATATGTATTAAAAACTACAAACGATGGGTTTTGAACAATATTTACTATTATTTTGTGGTTGCTCAAAATGTGTCCCAGATATTCGTCACCACCGTCAGATATAGGGTGCTTTCAGACCTGTCCCGTTTGGAGCCGTTGTTCCGAAACAGGGAGCGTTTCCCCCTAAAGATCGGTTCGTTTGGACATATGTGAACACAGCGATCGTGCTCGGATGCGGGACAAAACAAGCGGGCCGAGTTTGCAGTGAGAACATAATCGACACAGCAACCGACCCAACTCACTCATAACTGTGGTTCAGCCAGCGTCAGAGCCCATCTTCGTCGGCGATTCCTTGTCGCGGCCCGTCTTTTTCTCAGTAGATGCAGTATATTTTCCCAGCGCAGTCTTGATTCCCGGTAGAACGGGATGTTTTCCTCCGTTACAGAACACCGGTACATTCAGTAGCGGTTTTAGGCATGGGCGAAGCGGGCATTTTTTCATGTCATGTGGGGGGCGGCACAAGCGCAAAAAAAAGAAAAAAAAAAATCATCAGCGCCGCTCACCTGTCAGATCAGACCTGACCAGGTGGGCGCAGTACCGGCTGGTGCCGCGGCCGGCCCGCCTGATGCCGACCGGTGCCGTGGCCGGTGGCTTTTTATTCGAACAAGATTTTGTCCATTTAAAAAGTAGGTAGGAGTAGTAACATGAAAGGGCGCAAGGCAGTAATTTGGCCTAGGGCGGCAACATGGGCAGAACCGCCACTGGGTACATTAACCACAGAAACACAGAGAAACAAACTAGCCACACACGCTGAAGATGCTCCATGGTTTTTGTTTTTTCCGGGGTAAGAACGGAAGAGGAAACTTCTTCTTTCGGGGTGATTTCTGACCAATGAGAGAACAGCTGGTTCGCGCATGGCATTTGTTTACAGCTCTGAACCGCTACAGATGGTTGCCCTGTGAACACAAACGCCCCAAACGAAAAACGAAACAACTGTATCGATTTAGCCCCTGAATCGGAACAAAGCAAACGGGCCACAGGTCTGAAAGCACCCATATATTTAAAAAATAATAATAAAAAAACTACAAGGTCAATTACATTCCTGAGGAGCCCTTTTCAAACCTTCAGCTCTACTGCATGCTTCAAGACCACCCAGTCTCCTGGAAGTTTGCTATTTTCTCTTAAATCTCTTCATATTTTGGGACACTGCTACTGTCACAACCATAAATTGTCAACACCGTCACTTCTGTATAAAAAATATTAAATTAGATTATGGAATAAATGTATACTTTTTAAGAAGAGGTCTGATGCAGGTAGCAACAGGGCGAAAACAAGCTGGCTAATGTGAACAACTCATGCTTATCATGTGAAAGAGCAGGTTTTTGTCACCACCGTCAGACGTCACCACCGTCAGGTTTTCTGTCTGACGGTAATGACTGAAGTCTGAAAAATGCTTATAACAGTGCTCAGGATTGTTATTTTTTGTACCAAATAGTTAAATAAAGTTGTTAAGCAAGAAGCCATTGACTTGAGTGGTATAAATTTTGGAAATGTATGTTGTAATGAGGCGACTGTCACCACCGTCAGATTAGTGTCACCACCGTCAGAGGCAGTTATATTGGTTTTAAATGAATATGCTTACAATATGTTTCTTTGGTGCTGTTGAGTTATTAAAGTAATAGTCTCTTTAATACAAAAACATGTTTTTCAAAAAAAAAAAAAAAAAAAAACATTACGGTGACGGTGTTGACAAAAACAAAGTAGCCTAATAACTGGAAAAACCTATTTTATGAAAAAAATGCAAAATGAGGAGGTTGTACCGGTACATTGCTGAACAGCCAAGACCTTGGCCTATAATGATATACCTTCAGATTTTGTAATTTAACGCACTTTTTTTTTTTTCAAAATTAAAACCTGTTTTATCCAAATTCCCAAGAATCAGTGATTTATTTATATATATAAAAAAAGCTTGAATATTTGTACATTAACTGCTCTGAGCTTTACCACTGACATTCTCAGACTTCAGAATGCACAATGAAATTTTCCCTTCATTCTACTTTTATTTTGAATTTTTTCCTCATAAAGCCTGGAATATACTTGCTGCTCACGATGCGTGCGCTTACGCGTCATGGCTGCGACGCGTATTCTACGTTCCTGGGCGTAGAGGTCGCTCATCTCGACGCAAGGTAACGTGACGCGTGCGCGAGATGCAGTATTGACATAACCGCTAGAGGCGCTCGTGCGAACGAATACACAGTGACAGTGACGGTGAGGTCAGAGGGTCAGAAGTGTCATCAGAAGGCAATGGCGGAAAGTTTTGAAGAGAGACTCTCGGACCTGGTCCGAAACTACAAGCACCTGTTTGACAATACTTCGCCATTGCACAGCGATAAACATGCGTGCCAAAATAGTTGGCAACAAATCGCGGGGGTTTTGGGGGTCTGCCGATGTTACTGGCTTGATGTGTGTGTCGGAGTGCTGAATGTACGGGCCGATAAGGGATAACAGCTCGTCAAAAGCACCGGCCGACATACGAAAATACTTCCGGTGTTTCTCCTCGTCAAGTGCGCGCATCGGCAGGACGAGGGAAACAAATTCCCCGTTTGCTCTGCGGGTTTGGTTGAGGGGCCGCACGTACCACCTCCGACGGCGACGTTGTTTGCACTTCTGCCGCAATTTCAACAGGAGCAAAATGATTATTTCTTCCTCTTCAAGCAAATCCATGTTTGTTTACAATACCGGAATGCGGTATCCAGGCAACACCTCCCGGCTTCTTCGCGCTTTCGGGTCCGATCCGATCTGCTGCTGTCTGCCCCTAGTGGAGACCTCCAGTATCATGCGTTTTGGACGCGTTGTGCTGCAGCAAGTGAATGCACTCACGAAGCGCACTGTGTACGCGCACGTTAGGTCATGCAGCAAGTATATTCCTACCTTAAAGCTGTACTGTTATGTCTTCCAACAGCAACTGTACAGTAATGGAAGTTTCCACTGAGTGACGGATGTTCTTATTGTGTTCCACTGCAACCAACATGGACTCCCATGAGCAGATAGAAGAATTGAATTTGACCACTGACAGGAAATGACTGGCTAACAAGTGTCAATGACCATAGCAAACATTAGGCGCTAATGTTAGCTAGTCTAGCTACAGCTGTTCCTCTCCTAGTGCTAGATCTGTTCATTAAATTACAAGAATAAAGTGCTACAATTTATACCAGGGGCGAGCGCTCATAATAAGCTATAAATGCAGCGCATGCCCAAGCCCTTCAATTCAAATCTTTAAAATGTTGGTCTCCTAGTGTGTCCTTTTATAATATACCTTATTTCTATCATTTTGGTTGCAAACCGCTGCCTATACACACGTATGTATCTCAATTTGCTAGTGAAATGCTGGAAAGTTGACAGCTTGACGCACATGCGCTCTGTGATACGAGTATTGACAGTAGTTTTGTAGCCGCTGTTTCCTGTACGTGGGCGTTTTGAATGGAAAATAAGCTGTCTGCCAATCAGCTTTTCAGAAGACGCATGTGCAACACGAGTAGCTACGCAGCAGCTCGCTTGAAATGTTCAGCGGCAACTGCAAGTCATTCACTTGACAGCTAGCTACCGTTAACGTCGTTAGCTGGCTAGCTAGTATGGGAACGTTAACATTAGTTTGTTCTTTCATCTGCAGCGTGCCAATCAAAATGGGTGAAAATACAACTTCAGTTGAGTAACCTGGCATGTTACATCGATTTAGGCTGTTGCAGGTGTTCTGAAAAAGAGGTGTTCTCTGACGTTTATCACTTTGGTGCGTAGCCTGGTGGGCAGTTGGGCATGTTTGTGTGTCATTTCATTGACCATGTAGGCTAGCTGGTGACATTGCTGTGTGTTTGCAGGCTAGCTGGTGACATTGCTGTGTGTTTGCATCGCCCCGTGGCACGTCCCAATAGTTCAGATCTCATGGTAAATTCCAACATTTTGTTGGTAACAATGTGAGCATGTTCATGTGTCATTTGCTTGACTCTGTAACTGGTTATTACTGCATCATCCGTCCGTTCTAATAATTTCCTCTTTCATTTACACTGTAAATTCCAACACATTGTTGTTGGTAATATTGGGGCAAAATGCGCACGCGTGTCTATCAAAATCGAGTTGTCAAGTTGATATAGTATAGTTAAAAACCATATTATGTGTTTTTATTAATAAATAAATGCCCAAAAATTTTCAAGCTCGCACCTTCACAGCCGCTCGCATGAAATTGGGACCACAGCATGACTACACAAAAATGTCACCGCTTGCCACTGATTTATACCATCATAAAATAAAGACCAAAGAGAACAACAGATTGAAGTTGAATATGTTTTTCCAAATTGAATCCAGTCCGATAAAAATTGTGTTTATCGCTGACTGTGTTGTTCACCATTTTGTTTGTTCATCATATGTGGGTATTTTGGAGGTCTGAGCTTTCAGATCTTCGCTGTAAGTGTGACTTGTAGTTGGAACATAACAGGTGTTCATATGTACTTTTCTATGGAGGAAATTGGATTTTTCCTAGTTCTGAGTTTGCTGTCTGAATGTTTCATCAGCTTGTTTAGCTAACAGGACTCTAAGCTAGCTGTCCTTGTTTAACTTGCCCATAGCAACCAACTCCTTTGACTTAAAAAAAGCTTGAAAACATTTATAGAAGTAAAATAATTCATAAATAGTTGAGCGAGCCAAACATATGGCTAAAACTAAGAAAAGCTTGTGATAAGGTGGCATAGACGTAAAAACGTAGAATCCCATTGTCATGACTCATAGAGCAGTATGCTTAGGAAGGCAAAGCTGATCACTTAGGTCTGCTTGGCCTGTGGTTTACTATTAAAGGAATCATAACTGCATGTATTTTGTATTTATGAAAAAAAACAAGGTGGCTTGACACAGTTTGCCCATTGAATTTCATGCCATTTATAAGAGATGGCCAATAATGGGATGATGTAGAGCAGTGGTCCCCAGCCACCGGTCCGCGGCCCGGTACCGTACAAGACATTCCAGACCAGGCCGTGCAGCGGGAGAAAAAAAAAAAAAAAAAACACTCGCCTGCGCCAGAACTTAATAAACTGAGACTACGCAATAGGCTCCTGTCATTGTTTTACGTGCCGCACAGCCTATATGCATGCAGTTGTTAGATCACGTGTAATTTGGCGCCCGACTGTAACTTTTTTTCCCGTAAGACAATCAGCTCACGAAATTTAAAATAATTTTTACTGTGTGTTGTTGGTTAAGAAGGTACACTTGTCTATGTGCTCAGATGAGTGACATCTGGAATTGTTTAGGAAAAATGCTTATTTCCCCCTCTAGTTATGCAGCTATTCAACACCACATGGTCTCAATGCTAGCATAAATTTTCTGAAATTGATATTGTTTTACAACCATCGATTTCATGTCTATTTAGGATTATGTCTTCATTATAAATAACTGGGCAATGTAACAATGACAGATACTGGTAAGTATCTGAAATCAAATGCAGTGATTAGTTTATAACATTTAGCCCCTTTGAAAGCCATATATTGTACTGGGCTTAGCCAAGTGTTCAGCACTGCCCCCTGTGGGCCAAAAGACTGTCCTGCACTATTGAGTTTCATCTCACAGCAGGTAATGGCCATGATTTGGCTTTCTCTCTATCCAGGCTTTTAACTGAGGAGGATTAAAGCACAGTGATACACCAGCACTTCCACTGCTGATGGGACTTGGTGAAAAACAGTTACTTTTTTCTAGCCTGGTGGTTAACTATTCATACTGGCTATAAGGCTTTTAATATTTACACACATGGGGGACTGTGGGCAGCAATTCTAGCACTTAACTGCGTACTTTACGTATTACTCCTCGGGAGATGTAATTTATTATAGTACTTGTGATATTGTTTTTCTGTTAAGCCACTAAAATTGCCAGTTGCCTCCTGGCTTCAACAATTAGCATGAGTCATTTTCCTCTCATGTGAATGATCAGGAGATCAAACAGAGCTGGTGTCCAAAACTCGTGTCATCCTTTCACTGCATAAAAACATAGTGGGACTGCATCCACCCAGAGAACTTATCTGCCATTTCTCATCTCAGGTGGGATGTGGGTTTCAGTGAACTCAACTCTAACATTTAGAATGGCTGGCAATAAAAGGAACAACTTTGTGGGAGAGCTGTGATTTTGAAGTGAAAGTGAAACAGTACTTTGTTATCATCATTACAGGGAAGAATACTACTGTGATATGTGTCCACCAAACGCTGGAAAGCACAGCTTTGAAAGGCTGAAGTTGGTCAGCTCCTCGTTGTTCCACGCAGCTGAAGACAGAAATTACTTCCAATGCGCTGTCTTCAGATTGTGCACTGATGTAAACAAGGCCCGACTGGAGGGATGTTTCATTTAGCTAATGAATAATTAATAGTCATTAGGATTTTAGTCAGCTCAGCCATATTTGTTTCACTGATCCATTTTAAGTACTTTTCATATTGTATGAGAAATTAGAGCAGGTGTTACAGCCGTTTTCACAGATAAATACTGGACTTTGATGAACATCAAATTTAGATACATCATTTTATTGCATCATGCTCAGCAGTGCTTCACACCAGGAAAATATGTTTGGTGTTTAAACATATTCAATTATTCAGTGTTTGGCCAGAAACAGCAAAGCAAAATATTTTTTGATAACCTTCAAAAAAAAGGAGATTAGTATTTTGCTATAGCACAGTACAATACAGTATGATGAAAATGATCAGTCAATCAATCAATCAATCAGTCAATCCATCCATCAATCAATAAATAAGACTGTCCTGTGTTAATATTAATATCGAATTAATTTAAACTTCATGTCAACCCTCTCATCATCCTTACCCTAACTGATACAAGACCAACACCAAGTTAAACGTCGGCTGATATTTATTATTGGACAGGTTGACAGAAGTATCTCCCACTGTGAAATACAGCTAATACAAAGTTGAACTAACACTATATTTATAAAAATGCTCTCCATATATAGATTACTATACAGATACAAACCCTATGCTTACAATACATTACTAAATGCACATAATGCACACTTAAATAAAATACAACTATACAATTATGTACATACAGAAAATCTATATATACAGTATACCCATATATTACTTATGCATGCCACATTTCAGTGTTTATTTACATGCATGGTGTAGACAGTGCACACACACACACACACACACACATGCAAAGATTGTAAAAGGTGTTGACATAAAACCCACTGAGTGTTGCAGGTGGAAGATGCTACAGCAGCTATTGGGCCCAGAGCCAGGCAGCTAAGGGGAGGTCTGGCTGGGGTTAGCCCGGTCACCGCTGCTGTTGGCTGGGTTGACGATGGCAACCTTTGGCTGACCAGATGCTGGTCACAGTGGAAAGAGGACATACCTGCTGAATGGAGAAACTCTTGCTGAGCCAAACTAACTTCTCCCACAGAAAAGATGTACTGGGGAAGAAAGGGGCAGGGGGAGAGGAAAAGCATAAGTAGGTTAGATAGCCTGCAGATCCTTTGTCAAAAAATTCTTGTGAGGTTTTTTCTACATTCTGGACTGGTCCTACTCAAATGTAGCATACAGTATGCAAAAAAAAAAAAAAAAGATTTGCATGTTAGGCTAATGCTCCTGCCGTTACCTTTAACCATGCCACTGGTCTTAGAATTTCAGCTGGTCCCCGGACGCTGCACTGTGGCTGCCCACTGCTCCTTATAGTCAGGAGAGGTCAAATGTGGAGGAATATTTTCTCCACAGGAATCAATAAAGTCTAAACATCAACTTAACTTAAAGACATAGTTCACCCATTTGGAAAAATTTAGATATTATTTCATTTGCCTGCCAGCTGTTATGTAGCACAGTAGTGATGCTATCTTCTTCTCATCATTACTGAGTGCTGGAACACCTGCATTGCCACAGGTGTGCCAGGACGTGCCTGTGCCATCTAAATTCAGGCACACCCAGCATAAGCATGAAAAAAACAACTATGAGTTAGCTGCAAATAATAATAAAACAATGTTAATATTATTTGTTATATATATTTTTTCTTAAATCAACGGACAGAGAGACTTCCTGTCATTTGCAGTAAAGGTCAAAGTTCAGATGAGTGTGGGGTGGCATTGGCTTTGCCTGTATGTTATTGAATTGGTGATCAGAGACAGATCATGGTAAGCGAGCTACACTGTAAACCCAGATAAGTTGATTTTACTTAAACCATTTTTGTCAAGTGATTGCCTCAAATGCTTTAAGTAATTGACAGTAGAGAAAATTAATTTGTTCAAGTATAGTAAACTTAAATGTACAATAGTCAGAATTTAATATTTTTAAATTATATACACTTAAATGGTTTGAGTAATCAACAATAGAAAACATTTGTGGAGTTTACTTAAAAGTACAATAGTTAGAACTTAATATTATAAATCAAATACACTTAAAATCCTAGTTTTTTTAAAAAAAATATGAATATATTAAAAATTAAAATATTTGGGATAAGAAAATTGCATTTCTTCTTCTGTCAATGACCACACAATGCAGTACGTTTTATTTATTTTATTGAAACACACAACAGATTTCCAGTTTGGGGTGGGGGTGGGGGGGGTGGGGGGTGGGGGGGTAAATAATAATAGGACCAGAGTTGGTAAATAAAAAGGGCATTTTTTAAAATGTGTCCTATGTAGAATACTTTCAGTGAAACAAACAATAGACACATCTAGCACAAGACAAATCACATACAAAATGAGCAACTGCAAGAATACTTGCTCCAGTCAGTGCAATGTAACTGTGCAACAATCCAGACACAGAAATTAAGAATTGTGCCATGAGCATAAGTGTGTCTTACACTGCAAGCTCATTCTTCAGCTTTTGAACCTTTGGAGGTAGCTCACTTCGACCTAAATTTAGCATTACCTGCTAAATGAAGTTTAAAGTGTTTTTCAAGCACTTCAGATACTGCAGGTGGAGTGCGTAGGTAAAGCCAAACAAGAGGCACATTGCTTGAGGTAGGTTGGTGAGTGCTTCCTGCCCTCTAGGATGATCCCCACTCTTGAGGGGTTTAGTTGTGGCGATGCTGGGCTTGCAGCTCTGTTGTCCTCATAGCAGAGGATTCCCACTGGAATGTCCACGGAGTCTCCCTCATTAAGATTCTACATAGTGTGAGAAACAAGACAAAAAGAGGATATTCACATTAACAGCAATTTGTCTACAATCAGTATGGCCTTCTTTATTATTAGGATTTTCATAATTCACTGTGGTTTTAGGTAATGTTGTGTAAAGAAGCTGTTAGAGGCAATTTTGTGTGTGTTCATGTATAGGTGCTGTATAAAATGCAGTATAAAATGCAGTAATTAATTTCCTCTTGCTAACAGGGAAGGCACATTATCAAGTTAAAATCAGCGTAAGTTCTGCGGAAGATCTTCAGAAATGCTAATTATCATAACCCATCATCCCAAATAAACAAAACATAGGAGAATGGCGAAACTGATTCAAACACTAATCAAAAAACGTTACTTATCATCACATCATCCCCAAGCCCCAAGCATGACCGGAAGTCCTCTCAGGACAAGGCATCTGATAGCTGTTGGCCAACATACTTTTTCAAAACTGCATCGAAATAATTTGAATTCTACACTACTGTTGCAAAACTGTATGTATAGAAAACACAAGTAGAGAGCCACTCTAAAAACACAATGCTGCAATCATTACCAAATGCTCACAATTCACCTGAGTCAACCTCAAATTTACACATATTCAAATGTACACGTTTCAAACTGGAAAAGTTCCAGCAGTTTCTAATTAGTACTACTTGAATAGAGAAAACAACTCACCTTGTTCACGCAGAAAATGTGTTGTCCAAGGAGCATGCAAAGTGCAAATATGTTGAATTGCTCTCTGAAAAAAAAAAAAAAATGGCGAAACTTTCCCTGTATCCTCCAATGGACAAGCCCAGACTTGTCTTGAGTTTTGAACCAATCACAACAGGGCAGCACTGAGGCCTGAGGTAAAACTTGATAATTTAAGTTTACAAAAATGAGTACACCCAATGACTGTCTCATACACTCCTCATATACTCATACTGTTTAAGTAATGCAACAAAACTATTTTTTTTTAAAGTGGTATTTACTCAAACTGTTTGCATAGAAAGAACTTTTGGGTTAACAGTGTAGCTTTAGGCCTAGAGATTGAATTAAGAATGCAATGTCCATGGAAAACTGGGAAGCTGAGGATGCTCCTCTAAGCCAGACATAACTGCTTCAGCTCTGGCCTCAGGACCAAGTTCAAGCTCCTCTAACCCAGTATCAACGGCTTCAGCCACAGTGTGAGGCCCCCGGGCTCCTCAAACCCAAAACGTACCACTCCGGCCATGGCCTTGAGACCTTCAAGCTCTTCAAACTCAAAATCAGCCCTTCCAGCCACAGCCCCGACACCTTCAGGCTCCTCTAACCCTAAATTGACCATTCCTACTACGGCTCCAGGATACATGGATCTCACTGTAACTTTTATGGATCTGTCAGCAATACACAAACCTGCATGTCAGCCTACATTAATCTTGTTCCTGCTCATAACAAAAGCAGAGGTTAAGAGTAGATGTTTAAATGGTACGGTAACTATGCTTGGTGCTATTATGGCTTAGCACAAGGCCCTCCTTGCGATTAAAAGGCCTGGAAAGGAGACATTTCACAGAAAGTCATGAAAGACAAAAATGCAAACGCAGCTATTCATGAAAGAAATCAGGCACACATTAAGGTTACCGTTGTGCAAAATATTCCACTATGAGGCCACCGGGAAAACCAAGAGAGTCTTAAGAGAGGAACATTTTTAGAGATGTTCAAATTTATTTGTGCCTATAATCCTGAAATAAAAAGGCATCTTGGCAAAGTCCCAGGAAATCCAAAGTTAAACCAACCCTGATATAAAACTTTTTCTGAGAAAGAGTGAAGCAGAGTTGCGACACAGGCTGACACTCACTATGCTACTTTAGCTGATGAGTGCATAGAGCTTTCTAGAGTGGGGTTTTTGCCATATGTACAAGATACCTACATAACTGGAACCCTCAAAAAGAAAGCACTGGCAACACATGATGAACACATGATGATTTTGGAGATATTGGAGCCATTGGCGCTTGATCATGAATTACATGTGGGGTTCAGTTCAGATGGCACCTCCATCATGGCTGGCAGTAAAGATGGGGTACCAGCAAAACTGGGAGGCACATTCTCTCGCATGAAACACTTTTTGTTCAAATTCAGAGAGTTTTAGAGTTTTAACTGTGAATGATGCCGTATTAGAGACACTGGCAGAGTTTGCTGAAAGCTCTGGCCTGACCAAGATGGATGCAGAATCTCCCATACAACAAATAGAGATTCGTTTTACTCCTTGTGACATTATATGTAGTGCAAGTTATAAAGTGTTATACTGTATAGTGTCAATGATCTTGCCACCTAGAGCCTCCAGTCCTCATCTGTATTAATAACTGACTGCACTGACCTGATTTAGAGTCTAAAACAGACTTTCAGTAGATTTAGAGATAACTCAGATGGTGATTTTGCAAAAATTATTAGGCTTACTGATAATGTGATGAAAAAGAACCTGTGGTAAAAGGAAACTGCTTTCAGGTTTAGGGAGTCTCATGTCACATTTAAAGTTGGAATATGTGCTAAGCAATCAGGATTTACATACTTTGTGGATTGTTATTCTGGACAAACAACTTATGGAACCGAGGAACCGTGTCCAGAGCGATTCATATGGAACGATAAAGGCCACAACATCTTTGCTGCCGATGTCAGACTCATTTGGCCAGATGGAGGAACTGTAGTCAGCAAGTGTGCATTGTGGGCTCTCTGTGGAAGGCCCTGAACTCAAGTTCGAGTTCAAGTCTGTTCAAAGCCCCGTATCACTGTTTACAGTCTCAGAGGGGTTTATGTGTCAACAAGTGAACTGACTGTATTTGTACAGCAGATAAAGAGAAAAGTAAGTGGGAGTCATTCTTGTCCCTCACTAATCGAGGTTCTCCACTCCTGTCCCAAAGACATTTTATTCTATTCTTTCATTTTGAAAAGGAGCTGACAGACACTTTGGATTATGATGAAATGATTTCATTGTTCAAGCCCAAGCCCGCCGTCTTGCACTGTGATGCTGTGGTATGTAGCTTTCTGTATGAATTTTGCTTTTTGATGATAGCAGTAATTTTTGAAATGGGACCAGCTGGTGAAGCCTACATTGTTTTCTTGGCTGAGGGATTATGGATGGAATGATAGCTTATAAATGAAGCTGAACTTAATGTCACACTTTGCTGTATTGTTTGATATATAATGTTTAAGTAGCATGCATTCAGTTTGTTTCAAACTGTTGTAGTGTTGTATGTAGCTTACATTACCTTTACATTACTTTTACCTTCATACATATATGCAAGTCCTATACATATATATGCATTATATATGCATATGCATATATATGCATAAGCACTTTGAATTACCTTGTGTTGAATTGTGCTATATAAATAAACTTGCCTTGCCTTGCATGTATGTACACACACACACACACACACACACACACAGTTTCTCTCAGTGCCAAGCTGTTTTTTTTTTTGTTTTTTTTTTTTGTGGTGGCAAGAGCTTACAGGATTAGCCTAAAAAAACTACAATTTATGCTTGTGTGGTTACCTTTGCTACCTTTGCTTTGTTAAGTGAATAGACCATTGCAGCCACACTCCAGATGTGACAGTGCTTTTATGCAACAGTTGTGCTACAATGTTTGATCATTGCAGCATTGAATGAAGAAATAATGCCATAGCTTGCCTCTACCACCTTATATCTTGAAACTATCACATGTCGCTAAGCACGAGTAAACAAAAACAGTAGCCTACTGTGTGTAGAAGCAATGTATAAAACTTAAAATTCAGTGGGCAAATATTCTGAATAATGTTTTGATGAGATCTTACAATAAGAGTACAACACAACTGTTATAGTTGATCTGAAGATCACTTTTTAGTCTGGTTCTTGTACACATTAAATCCCACAGGCCCATATAAATTAATATTTATAGCAGCGCTATTGTGCTGGAGTCTGCCAGGATGCAAATCCTAACCATTAGCTTCCTGCCACTGAGACGGACTTCCTCCTACTTAATGGTCTTATAATCCACTTAAAGAAGGTTTAACATCACTTTACACTTTAAGTGTCACTTTCCAAAACTAAAATGCACATATAGTTACAAAGAGCAAACTAACAAGTTTTTTTGATCAAAATACAGTTTATAATTGTATTTTTGCTGTTACCAACACCACAAAGATCCAGTAACTTCTTCGCTCCATGCCAGAGGAGCAGCAGCCACCACAGAGACAGAAGTAGATTCTTTGAGCTTGCTATCATTGAACAAATGAATGCATGTTGGAGGACAAAAATAACTTTCTCCTGAGTACTAAAAGATAGCTGGCAATTAATGTTGAGGCTATAAGTAAACTTAAAGTTATCCCAGTTGAAACAGGAGGATTCTCACTGTGCTTCAGCAAGCCCCAAAATTTACAATGATGCTTAAGACCATAATCACATTGCCCACCCTTTGAATGTGTCTGTGGCTTTTTTCAGTTGTCATTGTCTGAAGTGACCCATAATGCATTTAAAGCTTATATTATAGCACAAAGATCACACTGTCTACTAGAGCAGTGGGTGGGTGCTGTGGAACCTCTTGATTTTCATTTTGGCATCCAAAATTTTCTCTGCATAAGGCGCACAGTTCTCAACAAAATTAGACAGGGAAAATGTTCATCTGATAGTCATATTGACAGCATCCCAACACCATTACATAACAGACACTTTTCACTAAGACCTATACATGTCACAGACATGAAAAAATCACATTTTTACCAGCTACTTTAGCAATTGCATGCACTTCTGTGGGTTTTCAGGGATGCTGAACACACCGGTCTTGGTCCCATGATACTATGACCTTCTGTTCCAGAGATATTAAAAAATGACAGTGGCCATCATCAAAGGCAAACTCAGTGTAAATAGATAGGGCCGTCAGTAGCAGTGCCGCGTCTATGTGGACAACAGCACACAGGAGAGCCACAGTGTGTCAGCTAGACAGTAACACTGTCAATACACTCAGAGATGCAATCAAATTCAAAAGAGATGCAGCAAGAAACAATTAGAATTGCAAAGAAAAATTTGCTGTTAGTTTTTGTCTTCCAACTTTCTTTTCATGCTAAGAATCTCGACAGAGTATCAAAAATAACAGATGTTAAAGCTGCAGTGTGTAACTTTGGAAGGACAAATAATTCTTCAAACGATCACCTGAAAAATCTTGGAATCATTCAGTCTTTGGGCACCACAAATAGAAATGAGTCTATTTAATGCAACGTGTGCCAACTTTAAGCCTTGAAGAGTCATCTTTTCAGCTGCAAATATGGATCTTGTAAGCAAGCAGTAGCTTCTGCACCTGTAAACACTTGTAAACATACAGTGAAGCAGGAATTTTCTAGCTGGGTTTCTGACCTTAAACAGTGTTTGAGGAGCTTGATTTCCTTCTCAGAACATCTTATCAGGTCTCCAAACACTGTTTGTGAACCTGGGTGTTCTACGTGCAAAAAAGCATAACAAATCCTCATAGCCCAAAACCAGAAACATAACCAAATTTGGACATTAAAATGCTTGCAGAACAGCTTCCTGGAGGGAACAGACATATATACAGTGAAGTTAACAGCAGCTCTTGGGCTTCTGTGTTTGCTAACAAGAAACCCTCTCACAGATTCTCTTTCCACCAGGGCAGCTTGATACCAAGCAAATACATTGTTCTATTTGAGGCGATGTCAGCGTGTGGCTAAATATTGATCAGCTAATTACAGTCAAGAAAACTTGGGGTGCTACCTGTGGTGGCCAATCAGATTAAAGGTAGCCCACCAACACAGCCTTTCGCATCTTGTCTGTGCTGTACCTGTCCTTTTGACACCTGGGCTTTTAGGCTAAACGACAGCAACTTCATTCAAAAAAACGATTATAGCCACTTTGCAGAAACTGACCTGTATGTGAGCCAAAACATCAAACTGTTTACCCAACTACCTGTCCTCTGCCCAATAGTCTGCACATCAGCTAAATGACCAGTTGCCTTCAACAGTTTTTAAAGGTATAGTTCACCCATTTTGAAAAATGTGATTGAAGCGGACTTCCCCCCCAGCTAACATTCTTAAAAATAACTGCCTTAATTCACTCAAATTATTAAATAAACACAATTTGAGTTTGATGATGAGTAGCAGAATTTGTACAGACTGAAATGCTGTAAAAGTTGTCGACTTTTTCAGATCTCAACCAGCAGCAAAACTATTTTCCTGTTCAATCCAAGCTCTCTGTGCTGGTCCTCAGCTCCAGTGGTGGCTGGCAGGAGCCCGAAGGCTACGTGAAACGTGTGATAAAGGAGAGTATTTCAGTGAAGAAAACAAACACTAATTTGAGCAAAACTATCGTTGGTGTGTTCAGTGAAGATAGCATATGGTAGCAAACTCAAGCAATCTACTTCTGTCTGCGTGGAGGGTTCTGGTCTACTGGTGAGGAGTGATACAGGAAGTGCAGAATCTTTCTGGGCAGGAAAAATATTAGGAACAGTAATTTGAGCATAACCCCTGTAGTCATATGTTCATTTTACTTTTCACAAGTGATATTTTTAATGATGTTAAACCTTCTTTGAGTGGATTAAAGTTGTGATATTTAAGAATGTTAGCTGGGGGGAAGTCCAGCTCAACGGCAGGAGGCTAACAGTTAGCATTTGGAGCATCCAGCCAGTAACAATCCAGCACTCAGTAACAATGAGAGCGAGATAGCACCACTGCTGTCCTACAGAACAGCTAGGGGGGAAGTGAAATAATATTTTCAAAATGGGTGGACTACCCCTTTAATGTCACATTTGAGCATGAAATGATGTTTATATTCACATGTATATTCAAATGATGGCCGTATTCAGTCTGTATCAGCATGCTTTATGTACTGCCTGTACTGTATGAATACAGCACATCAATATTCATTACTATATTATAAAAACAGTTAAGACCCAGAGGTTATGAAGGGTGAGTGGCCAGTGGGATGCAGAATTCAACAAGCTACAGCTGTGGTGATGTGGGAGTGAAGTCCTGTTGCTGAATTCTGCCAGAGAGCCAGAGCAATATTCAAATCGCCCCTCACACAAGATTGAAACTGTGTAGGACAGCATTCAGCTAACTGCTCCTGCTGTGCTCCACTGAGAGCTTTACTGCTGGGTTTGAATCAATATAGTGTGCATGTACTGGCATGACTACAGTGGAGTTAAAAAACAACCAGGTCGGGGCCTTTTGTATCTACATTGATCATCAAGCCAAAGCTGTTGTGCTGTCATTTCTGGTGACATTTTTACTTTTGTGTTTATTTGGATTTTTGGTGGTTGACTTGTACTTTTCCCAGCATTTGACTTGTTCTGATCTCTGGCCTTTGACTAGGGACCAGATGTTTAAATCCCTATGTAAATGATGAATAAAATCTGTGTATGTGCAAAGGTGCACACATTCCATCTGTTAGTCGGGTTTACACAACCTGGCTTATGAGGCCTTCATGCTTATTATTTTGGTGACATCATGTAAACCTATTTACTCTCACTGTTCACATGTGCAGACCAGATTTGTAGAAAAAAGGAGGATAATCACGAGTGTACACCTATAAATATAATCATGTAAACTGTTGGGGCTGCCTGTAGAAGACGAAAGCTCCAATTAAAATGTCCTTCTCAATTCCCTCTATGATTTTATACTTCTCTTTGCCACTTCGCTATATCACACTCAGCTCAGCAGACTCATAAATGTCTGTGTACACATGGGGTAAGGTGGTGAGTTAAGCACATTCTTATGGAATGTTTTGTTTTCTAATAAACTGTGGGCCTTAAAGTCCTTTAAGATGCTAAGTGTAATTAAGAGGTCTAAATAAAATCTTATTTTATACATCTGGACACAGGTCATCACAGCAAATGGGAAGCTGTTTTGTCTGAGTTGTCTCCCTTGATGGGAGTGGTGTTTTGCAGCTAGGACACATACCAAAGATGACACATTTATATGAGGTGGTGTAAAACACTCAGACGATTGCATTAACTTCACAAAGTTGGCCAACATGACAATCTCTGAACAACTCGTATTCAGTTAACAGTGGAAAAATCCATATTAAACACTCTACAACTGTCAAAACTGTTGCAAAGATGTACCTTGCATCTCCAGCAGAGCTACAATGGGAGTTTGATGGCAGAAAAAAATGCTTCAGTGATCGAAACCATCTCAAGGTAAAAATCAGTTTTCATGGCAGCCCATTAGAATCAAGCAGCTGCTGACTTTTTCTAGACTCACCACTGTGTACCAACGCTCAACTGTCTTTCTTTTTGGGACCAAGGAAGGGACTGAAGATTCCATCCTGGTCCGTGTGCACCAAGGAAATAAATATGTTTGTAACGTGATTGTGTTGTAATTTGTGATTTTTTTGTTTTTCTGGTGTGCATTTCTTTACTTGCTGAGGAGGATTTGAATGATGGGTTTTGAAATTGCAATGAAAAAAACAAAAACAAAAAACACTAATCATGTATATATAGAGAGATATACGTATATGATGCACAAACCATACTTAGCACAGCATTCCAGCACAACTCTTCATCGTGTTCACTGCTTTAAGAACAGAACAACTGGATTAAAACATCACATTCATTTTATCTGAAAATGGAAGAAATCCACTGTAAAAGAGGAAGCGATAACGGTTTCTCCACTGACGGTAGCCTCTTTAGAACACGTCAGAACGTCAGGTTTTCATTAAGGGCATAACTCTCCTTTGCGTTAATTACTGTTCCACTGTTGCGATTGCTATGGCAGCCACTACCACTTGTTCCACATGAGGTTCTCATCCTCTCTGAGCTGGAAATCATAAACTGAAGCAGGCTGAGGGAAAATGGGTGCACCAAAAAATTAATTAGAACATTTCATAACAAAATGAAGTCCCGGAATGCCCTTAACATCCCATCCAACTCCTTTACTTCAATCAACCAACTTTTTTTGCAGAGCCTTCTCCAGTATTTCAAACACAAGATAAACAAACGTGTTTGTGAGACTGATGCATAGGCAATTATAAAGAATAGCTACAGCTGTGGATACCAGGTTAATAAATTACTTTCATTAGACCAATTATAAGGTCATTACATTGAAACATTTTCTGGTTTACATAAAAAGAGTTGACCATAGTTCATAATAATAACATAATAGGTGAATCAATTGAGGAAGTAGAAAAATGCATCGAAAAAGAAAGAAATATATAAAAAAGAAATATATAGAAAATAGTTAGAGCCACACAAAACTAAGAAATGAATTATGAGATTAATAATTACAATTGTGAGATTATAGTTTGAATTCTGAGAAAATCACAATCTCAAAATTATGAGATTTAAGTCTTGCCTTTCTTCTCAGAATTCTGAAGAAAAATGGCAGAATTCTCATTCAGCCAATTCAACCAATGACAGGGCGGCACACTGAACTTCA
This sequence comes from Myripristis murdjan, assembly GCF_902150065.1. NCBI lineage: Eukaryota > Metazoa > Chordata > Actinopteri > Holocentriformes > Holocentridae > Myripristis > Myripristis murdjan. The sequence continues at coordinate 31,761,729 of NC_043989.1, forward strand.
GCCAATGACAGGGCGGCACACTGCAGGGTTATATTTTGAGAGACACACAAGAACATCTGACAGTCGACTAATAATGTTTTCATCCCATCCCATGTCGTCAACGAAAACCAAACATACATGTCGTCATAGTTGTTATTGTCCATGATTTATTTTTAGCTGGTCTCGTCTTCGTCATGGAAAAAAAAAAAAAAAAGGTCGTTGACGAACATGTTTTTTGTCATGGTCTTCGCTGACAAAATTAACACTGATTCTGGGAGCGAGTACCAAGAAAAATCTGACCTGGAGGTGCACTAATTAATGCAACGCAGAGGCTGCCAGTTGTCTCTTCAAAGGCCGATTATAGTAATGTCACCGAATGAACATGACATTGATGCAAAAGTGATACTTTTTAAGTTTCAACTTAGGAGGGGAGGAGGCGAGAGGGGGACGTGAGGAGTGAAGCCAGGCCATTGTTTCTGACCTGTTACCCAATCATGTCAGGTGAAGGGAGCTCTTCCTAGGTGAGTTGAGGGAAAACAGCCTTGAGCTACGGGCTGTCATGGCTGGGGATTGGATGCTCTCATGGAGAAAATGATCCATTCAAGCATTCAGTAACGGGGCCAGTTAAAATAAAGACGCAGGCAGTGTGAAGTCGAGTGTGTACGTGCACGAACAGTGACACAAATAAAGCACTCATGCACAAAAACAGGACGCATTGCTCACATGGAAGAAATGTGCGCGCATGTCCGCACATAAATACGCACGTACGAGCGGTTAACACACCTTCGTCCTGACCTCGGCTTCCGGATTTAACCCTGCAGTAGCATCTTGTAGATATGAGCAGCGAAACGTCCTCGCTGTTGACAGATCAGCCTCTCTACCCTCGTGAGAACATTTGGTCCTCACAAAGACAGAAGACACACGCACTCACACACACGCCTCTCGTGTCATTTATAGAAAGCACTCGGAGGCGTTGTGTCCAATGAGTGGCGGCAGATTAGTCACACCTGATCCTCTAAAAACTCAGGTGCGTTCTTTTCAAAATGGCCTCTGGGCCCCCAACACGCTCCAGAAAAGCCAAACCGGGCGCGACAAGGAAACCGCGAGACTCTCAGTCACTCCCAGGCCGATTCACCCGCGGATATTTTTCTTCTTCATGGCAAGGTGATGTGGATTATTTATAGAAGCAGCCACTCCTCAATTCAGCCCTGTGATTCAAGCTTTCTGGGCCAATTCTCTCATCTCGCTCATTTTTTTTTTCTCTCTTTTTTTTTGTCAGCATTTTGATTTAACCCTCAGATCCAGACCATGTTTTAGTCAGTTGTTTTGCTAATTAATACAGACGTTCTGGCGGCAGATAACACCGCATGTCATGCCTACAGACAGCCACCGCTTCTTTCATCTTAAAGTGTAAAACATGAGATAAAATGTAATGAATGAAAAGAGCGAGCTTGCACTGAACTAATTTCTCATTTCTTGGAGTGTCTAGTCAAGGGCCTCGCTATGCGCTTCGTTAGTGAAGTGTGAGGGAAATGGAGTGTGTCTTTTTTGCCTGCCATTGAGCTAATAACACAAACAGGCTATCAATCTTGTGGATGACACTGCTGCGGAGTGCCTGTCTGTGTTCTCTCCACAGCCAGCCTCCACTACTGTATCATTTGCCACACAAGGAACTTTTTTTTTTTTTTTTTTTTTTTTTTTGCTCCACATTACAGATTCCACACATCTTTGCATATATAATGTGGAGAAACATGTATATTCAGACAGAAACACACAAAGAAAGAAAGAAAGAAAGAAAGAAAGAAAGAAGGAAAGAAAGAAATGCCTATGTATAAGTTCAGTGGTTTTTAAAGTTGGGTCCTTGAGGGTGATCCAGGGACCCTCTGCAAAATGAGCAATAGTTTAGTTTCACTTTAATGTGAATGCTTGTGGAACTCAGTCGTTTAAACACAAGAAATCTGATCCAGCATCACTGATTTTTTTTTTTTTTTTTTTTTGTTAAATGTAAGTTCCACTTATTTTTTGCTCATTTCTTTTACTAATGTCCTGGTGATTTTTTGCTGATTTGCTAAGCCCAGGGGCCTGTGGGCAGCCATTTATTCTGAAAGGTTTTATTTCAAACTCAACAAAATTCAGCTGCAACTTTCTTGTAAACTATTACTGGTAATTTCCTGGTAATTTTGGCTAATTTTTCCTCGTGATTTTCTGGTAATTTTGGGGACAAATTTCGGAATCATTTTCTTGTCATTTTTTCTAATTTGCTCTTGCTTATGTGGTATTTCTGTGACTGGGTAGTGGGCATGGAGCAAGGGTTGGGAGGGGCGGTGCATCGAAATGGGAGCTGTATTTAAAAGAGGAAGTGCATGGTGAGGTGTTGCTATTTTGATAAAAAATTAAGTCTTTGCCTCAAGAGCCTGGAGGAACATGTAAAATTTCAACGCAACGCCAGTCACCTGTTAATTTGGTGAACTGTGCCTTTCACATGGCTTATTCTGCCAGATATTTTACCAAGTCAGCAGCAATGGAAATTCAACAATGCATTCTCTAGAGCAAGAACCACAGCAGAGCAAACATTTGGCAAAAAAAATGTGCTTTAGATGCTTAGACAGGTCAGGTGGCACTGTACAATACAGAGCTCAGAGTGTCCATGTTTTCATCATGGCATACTGTGTTTCTCACAATGTATACACTGAGCACAACGCCACTGTGACTTCTCAGAGGAAACATTACTGAGCCAAGCAGAGAGAGGAACTGACTGTGGTGACGGTGCAGCAGAGGAGGGACCAGCAGGCAGAGGAGTTGTAACCCTCGATTGCATTTTCTTTATTGCATTAGTTACATTTGTTACTTTAATTAGGAAAAAAAAAATAAAATACATGTCTACTTGATTTATTATTTCTCTTCCCTGACATAAATTCCATGGAACTGACAATTCATCACCCTTATTATCTATCAATATTCCACTATGCTTACCATGCATGGGCAAGTGTATGGATGCATCCTTCCTAACAGCGTGCTAAGCTGCAGTGCTTAATCCTGCAAATTTAAAATAGTGCCCACACTCTCAAGCTGATAGTTTGGATTTTTACCCAGATAGTGGTATTTGCTGCTCCATGTGTGTGTAAGGGTGCACTCCTGGTGAAGCTCTCGTTGTTGCAACAGGGAGGGAGTTAACAGACCAAACTTGGTGGATGTGTTACACCTGCATGGAGCAGCAAATACCACTATCTGGGTAAGAATCTGAGCTATCGCTTTGAGAGTACGGGCCCTATTTTAATTCTCCGGTGACTAGCAGTAAGCGCTGCATGCTAGCACGCTGACAGAGGGTGCAGCATACTCGCCTGATATTTTAGTTACATTAACTCCTTCCCCGTTGCAAGAACCAGAGCTCCACTGGCATAGGGATGGCGAAAATGGAAAATTTTCTTGGTCGACCACCAGGCCTCATTAATCGGTTTATTTCGGTTAACCGAGAATATTATTTGACCGTCTGTAAAGTTTACAGACAGTCAAGAACGCGACTGTGTCCGTTCTGTACCACGGATGTCCCCTCAGCAGGCCCAAAACCAATTCAGACGTAAGATAATATGGAACACCATTCATTCCAAAGTCAAATATTGTACATAGCCTACATGATATCCTACAAACACTATGTAATTTACGCCTGTTGCTTACCGTGGTGTAGAAGAAATCTCTCTGTCCTCGTGAAAAATATTGTCTCCAGATTCCTCGATGAGTCTGCTTGGTGGTTTTATGACTCTCGCAGACTTTCATGACATACTTCGTTCAAAACTATACGTGATCACCATGAGCTTGGCTCGTTTCTCCGGTCTGTCTCTACCGAGCTGAGCTCTGTGCATGATGACGTAATCCAAGCCCGGCAGAGCGTCCCGTCGCCATGTTTACCGTATTAAACTGTATGTGGGTTCATGATCAACTTCTTAGCTTTCAGGAACAGTTGGAATTTTTTCGATAGAGCAAACTTTACGGAAGTTACGGTATTTACAATATGACGTGCGCATTTGTGTCGGCGACGACACGTTCAGCCTTAAAATTAACCGACAAGATGATTCGGTTAAAGTTCAAACGGTCAACAACCGGTCAAACGGCCACCAGTTAGCATCCCTACACTGGCAGTGCACTGCTGCAAAATGAATGACCAAAAAACAACGGCAAACTTGAAAAATTGTTTCAAAGGATGCATGACAGCACACATTTGTTTTGGTGTTTGTGGACAAACCTTGGTGGATGCATTACACTGGCATGGAGCAGGATATACCAGAATCCAAAAATCCACTACACAGTAGGGATGGGGGTATCGATTCTGTGGTATCGATATATCGATACTCACATGCTACTCATTTGGCATCAATTTCCTTAAACAAATATCGATACTAACAAATAAGAATAGGGGGTGAATGCATAACTTTCAGCTGTTTTAGATAGCTTCCTTCACTTACTATGTGCCGAGACACCCCTGTGCCTGGCGGCGTATTGAGTTGGCCCGTGTCACGTGACGGCCCGACAGCACAGCCAGCAAGAGTGGCTCGAATGCCGGAGCCAGAACACACAGAAAATAATGGCAGATCTGTCTTTTTTCTTTTTTTTTTCTTTTTTTTTTTTTAAAGAAAAGTGCAAGAAAACAACAATAACAGTGAAAATGTGCAAATTTTTGTTCATATTTAATTTATTGCATTCATATTTATGTTATTTATTTTAATTTTAGTTTTATTATGTATTGGCCATAATAAATATGATATAAATGGTCTGTATTTGTCATGTAATTTGTCTTAAATGTAAAAATATTTTGAATGAAAAAAATTGCCAATAAGAAATTATCAGTATCAGTATCGGTATCAGTATCGGTATCGATGAAAATGCAAGAAAAAGTATCAGTATCGTATCGAATCCTAAAAGTGTGGTATCGCCCATCCCTACTACACAGCACTACATTATAACCCTCACTGATCCCCACGGGGAAAATGGGTCATTGTAGCAGGAAAAGTGATTGGATACAGCAGGGTGGGATGAGGGGGTGATAGAATATAAACATAAATACAAACAGGGATGACATAACATGTAATCTTATGTAGCCAACAAATCTAATACATACATAAGTGTGGATTTGGCTTTCAGTTGTTACCGACAATATCTGCTGCATACTTAAATATGGATTACCAAAGATGAAATATGTGCTACAGTGTGTACACATGAATACAGGTGTGTACATTCTCTTCTATTGCCCCCCCCCCTCTCTCTCTGCCTTGCTACTGAGGAGATGAGCTGGTAATCAGTACAGCACACAGCTAAATGAAGCTGTTCAGGCCTGTCTGCACTCCCTAACAGCACAAAGGACAATTTCAGTGGGTGTACGTGTGTGTGTGTGCGTGCGTGTGTGTCTGTGTGTACATATAAAAAAGACAGGAGGGGCTCGACACTCAGTAAAGAGCCTTTTAACAGTCTTTCTCTCCTCTGGTCTTCTTTTTTTAAAGGCAATCTCGCCTAAGCCTTAAACGCTGCTCATTACAACAGTCTCCTAACAAGTCTTTCTGCCAGGGCCTGCCACCGCCCGGCTGGTTTTAATGGTCTGCTTTCTAACTCTATCCCCGTCCTGTAATTGAGGAAGAGTCCGTTAAGGATCTCCTCTGGAGGCCCGGGTTGTTTAAGAGCCTCCTAAAGGAAGAGGTTCATAAGACCTTTACAGCAACCGAGGGGGAGGGATCGGCTGATCAAGGACGCACCGGTCGGCGGCGATAAGGGAGGGGATCGGTCCTTTGGTGTCGAAGACGGAGGAGGGCAGGGAAAATGAGGGGACTAGGGCATGAGATCAGGCCTGAAAAAGTAGCCGGGAAGAAGACACACACACACACACACACATTCAGATCAGAGACATAACAGACACAAAGAGCAAGCTTTACGACTTAAGAGACGATGTGATGAAACTTTAATGCTCCCTGTGGGGGAACTGGGAGTGGGGAAAGCGTAATAGTGTTCAGCAAGCAAAATCGTAATATAAACAAAAATAGAGCAGATGATGGGGGTATTTAAAAATACCACCAAAATAATTAGAACAGTGTTAAGTAATGGATGAAAAGTGTGAAGACTGTCTGAGAGGAAGAAAGAGCTGGAAAATACTGCAATGAGAGAATAACACTAAAAAAGGATATAATATTGCCAATATGAACAGGGTGAAATATAAGAGATATGTGCAAAGTGGAACAAGGCAGCAGTAAACATGAATAATGAAACCCCCTCAGTTGATAAAAATCTCTCCTTGTATTTGCCTGTAATCGTATCAGTCAGTGTGTTTTGGTGGTGAGATGCATGATTTGCCAGTTTCATCAGAATGTGATCTGTGGAGTCTACAACATCCAGCATGATGGACTGACACAAAACAAATGGAAGAAGTCTGATGTACAGTTGAGGGTTTTTTTTGCCTTTTGACTTATAAGACCTATAAATGCCACTTAGAGTGCATTTTAATAGCAATTTTACAAAAAAGAAAGAAAGAAAGAAAAAATTGTGCTTCTTATTTGTTGCTCAACCGTTTTGAATAGAGACATTTTCGGCCATTAGCCTTCATCAGTATCATGACTAGTTGTAAGGTCATTTTTAAAAGATGAATACGTGCTCCCACAGGACATCCTCCTGATGAAAACCACCCTGAAAATCAATAGACATAACACACTGAGCACATTCACAAGGGGAAAGTGCTTGGTATTTTTATGGTCATTCTGTGGGAATGTCTTATAATATAATGTTCCATTTATAATTTTAATAAGAGTTTTTGTTGTTTTTTGCTATTTTTTTCTGATAATTTATGGCCAATTTTCTAATAAATTTCTTGTGATGTTTTTTGTGTATATTTTGCTAATTTTCAGGTCATTATTAGTATTATTATTTTACTAATTTCCCGCTATTTTGCTCAGGCTTAAGCTTTGTTTAGTACTTTTTAGTACTAAAAGTCATACATAGTACATTCAGTGCATATTGAAATGAACTGAATGTACCACAGCAAATATGCTCAATGTATAAATGTGGGCAAAATATGCATAGAGCGTGCAGCTTTGTGTTGTCCGCCGTGTTTGTTCACCTTATCAACAACGGGGAGCTGCTGCTCATTTCATCCACTGGTCTCCTTCCTTTGCTTTGCTGGGCTGAGCCCCAGCAGCCAGTCAACAGCGCCGAGGGAAACAAGGCGGACTGATAACTTTAGATAGCCACAAATGGAATGCAAATAGCCTTTGAAATCATATTAAAGTCTCTGACGGGTGTGAGTGATGCCAAAAAACAGGAGCTTGATTCGGCTGTCGTGGTGTCACCTCCAGGCCTTTTTCAGTTCTGATATTAACGGGGACAGACGTATACACGGGATGACAGGGTGGGTCGGAGGGATGGAAGTAAGAAGAGAGAGAGAGAGAGAGAGAGAGAGAGAGAGAGAGAGGGCGAGGGAGAGAAAGGAGGAACCCAAGAGGGAAAGGGAGAAATGGAAGGCGGAGACAAAGACTGATTGATAATGAAAGCCAAAGACGAGAGACAAGGATGGTTACAGAGGTCTAACATGTCATGTTAACAAGTGGAACTGGAGCTTGGCAAAAAAACTCAGGACAGACTTCATTAGTTCATATTCCCCTTCTTACCCTTCGCGCCACGCGAGCCTGGAACCGACAGTTTTTTTCTCCCAGCCCACTCCTCCTTTCAGTGAGACAGAGACGACGGTGAAGCCCAGCAGACCCTGAGATGAAATCAGAGAGGAAGATGGAGACAAAGCGAGAGAGAGAGAGAGAGGGGGAGAGGGGAGTCTAATTTAGGTCAAGGCTGACACTGCTGCTCTAACACTGTGTCGGGAGTTGGAAGAGGATCTGGATTAAGGCCGCAGAGCTCTGTCTGGAGTTTCTCTCTCATTCTCTCCTTCCTTGAATCAGCGCGCAGTGAGCCGGTGAGGCGGCGGTGAATCACCGCGGCTCAGTCCGCTCGCGTTACAAATCAAATGACTGGGACTTTGTTGTGATGTTTCCCTTTGATCAAGATGGGGATGTGTCCCGCTGTCACATCCAGCCCGCAGGCCAAAGTCAAACAGCAAGACGCAGCTCAGCACACTACGGTTAAATTAGCCACGCTGCTCCAAATCTGCCAGATGACACCTCATTACCTGCACTTATTAAGTAGTATGTGGAAATTAGATTGTAATCACAGTCAGACATGTTTGCCCATCTCATGGGGCTGATATTATCAAAAATGTAATTTTGGCCAGTCAGTGTGGTCTACCTCTGATATGATAGATATGAGAGTTTGATAATATTAATTTAAAATTGATCAATGTTACTGGCTGTCTATAGCATCCCTTAAAGGGATGGTTCACCCATTTTTTTTCAAAATGTCCAGCTCAGCGGCAGGAGGCTAACAGTTAGCATTTGGAGCATCCAGCCAGTATCCAGCACTCAGTAACAATGAGAGCACCACTACTATCCTACAGAACAGCTAGGGGGAAGAGAAATATCAACTTTTTCAAAATGGGTTAACCATTGCTTTAACTTGAATTGATTCTTACGTGATATCTTGATCAAATCTTATTATTAGTAGTATTAATATGGACTAGTATCCTTTTTTTTTTTTTTGTACTATTATCATGTGTACTGGTTAAATTAGAGAGTGTCCAATGATGGCTGACATGCTGTTTCAGGGGCTTTTCCACCTTTACAAGAATAAAATTCTGGGGGAGCACACAGAGCAATCTGGAATATTTACAGTAAAACATGAAAATAGGCAAAAGATACTGAGTGAAGTCTTAAAGTGCCGCACCATCATTATCACTATCAGTTGTGGATCAACTTTTTTTGATGCAGAGCAGGGTGAGCCAGATGGCAGCGCCCCTGCAGCTGACAGGGGTCAAGCATCCTGCTTTAGGTTTCTTGGGCATGTACGGTCACACTGGAGACGACTGGGCCATTCTGTCGCCCTTTAGCAATACATGGCCTCCATGCCAAAGCTCCCCACAGCTCACCACCGCTTCAGCACAGTGAACAACATGAGTCAGCAAGTCTGCATTGCTGGATTGCTGTCACATGCTCTGATTTTGCCAAGTCACCTGTGTCCTCAACTTTTTTTTTCAGCATGCTGGAGCCGACCTTCAGCCAAAAACCGTGTTTCTTGAGTTGCTGCATGATCACCAGGTGCGCTGCGAGTCTTACCCAGTCATCGTCTGTGCATCATAACCACAGAAGCACAATACAACCATGCATCAGAGAGTCATAATTCTGGACAAAATCATATTAAAAATAGAGATTGATAAACATCATAGGTTTCATCTGCTAACATGTCATTCTCAACTCCCATCAGATGAAGTTTTCAAAGCCATCACACACCTCGCCAAATAAAGCCTTCCTCTGAACTGGACAGCTGAAGACCCTCCTACTTTTAAACTGTTTTTAGACCAAATGTCGACTTTCTTCCTTCCTTTCTTCCTACATTGGAAAAAAAAAATGATATTTGAGTTACATAATTGTAGTAGCCTGCTTCAAATCATGTGCTCTGCTCTGATTTCTTACACAGATAGTCTGAAATGAAGCTACACTATTAACAGCTGTTAGCGTTTACATGTCACAATATCCAAGCCAATGTTGCCACTTATTACGATATGAAAACTGATGGACTGTTTGATATCTATATATGTAAGTATGTATTTATGCAGAAGGGCATATATGTTAGATATGATGTCATATATGTAGTTTACCAAATTTGTCTCTGGAGCTGCGGAATTCACTGTCAACTTTATACACACATACTTAGATTACTCTTTTTTTGTTTTTTTTTTTTACTGTACTACTGCAAATGTAAGTAATTAATTCTTATGTATTAGCTATTTTCTCTACTTAAAATCATCATCATCATTATTATTGCTGTTATCACTCCTGGGATGCAACATACTTGTTGCATGACATGATATCTTTTACAGCAAACAGTTTAAGAGAATTTAGTTTGATTGCAAATCCCATTGACTTCTAATACTATTTTAATGAGAGATTTGGAGCTGGAATAGAACCCTCGGAGCAGTCAGGTCCGGTGCCATCATGGAGGTTCACTGGAGGATTAGCTGTGCACAAATAAGAGCTAAGCCAGACAAAGAAAGATATGTCAAACAGTTTGTGGAATCGACTCAATCTATTCAGTAATGCTCTGAGTAGAAGAATTGCTAGAATACTGAGTGGTGTGATTTTTCTTAAGGCAAAATATACAGTTTGAAATGGGAGGGCACACCATTTTGTTTACTAATGTTAAGGATGAGGCTGAGGAAAGATAGAAGCCCTCAGGGTTCCTGCCAAGACTAATAACCCATAGAATAAATCTATCACTTTTAAACGCCTGCCTTGAGTCTAATGATTTGATGTCAAATGCACACAAAACATAAACCACGGAGCAAAATGCTCCAGGGGTAAAAGAGTTAACTCCTGAACTCCTGGGGCATTTTGAAGTTCTATTTTTTGAGAACTGAGTGTGATTCAGAAAGGCATCTGTCATGTTATATATGTATTTTTATTTCTTATTTCAGTTGTTTATGCATTAAGTTACACTCATTTACAATGTCTTATTGCCCTCTTGCCCATTCTCCCACCCATGGCTGCAGCTGATCATCCACCTAAACCCGGAAAGAAAGAAAGAAAGAAAGAAAGAAAACTACATAAGTCAGAAAGGATTTTTTTTTTTTTTTTTTTTAATTACATTAATCATAAAAAAAAAAAAAAAAAAAAATGGTACAGCAAAAGCTTTCTACACCATAGTTCCCTCAGGCTGGTTGGTATTATGGTACATAATATACTTCAATTTATTCTTAGGGCTTATTTTATTTTATCATCTTGCGTGCAAAAACTGAAATTTCCTGTATTTGCACTTTATTGCAACTTTATTGACTATTTTATTCTTATTGTTCGTCTTATTTCAGTCTTATTGTTAGTTGTTATTTCTTGCAGTCTCCAGTTTTGCCCCAAAAATCATTTCACTTCATCTTTGTACCTGTAAGAAAGTGCATGAGACAAATACATCTTTGAATCCTGAGGTTAAAGAAAAGAAGAAAAAGAAGAAGAAAAGAATGTGTAAAAAATCGTCTCTCCCTTGCTAAACATAGATACTATACACATCATTCCCCAAAAAAAGTGTTTATCTTATCAATGACCTCAAAGAAAACCTCTGTTGTGTGTTTCGATAACCGATGTGATCATGTAGGGGCTAATTCTGGTGAAAATACTCCCAGAAAAGACAAAATTACATTGGTGCACACTGAATACATTTAGAGATTTCCCTCTCATAGCCTGGATAGGACACAAGCAACAGACTGCACTCATAGTTATCTTAAGTTGACAGTATTTTCTAAAAATAAATAAAATCTATATATTAGCTTAAATGTAATAATTGTTAATAATTGTCTTATTGGAAGTGAGAGTAATGTTATTCCATACCCTCCTCCACTCTGCTCGTTCTGTTTTAGATCTCTGTTTGCAAGACAGGCTTTTGTTCTTGTTTTTTTTTTTTTTTCGTGTGTGTGTGTGTGTGTGTGTGTGTGTGTGTGTGTGTGTGTGTGTATCTTTTAGACTCATAAACAGGTGTGAGTCTAGGCGCAGGCGTAGCGTTACGACAAATCACAAGCTGTTCCTCGGCTCTGATGGTCCCAGTGAAGAGGGAAAATGTCCCGAGAACGCAGCTGACACTGGTGGGAGCGCATCGCCTCTGAGCTCTTCACACACTGTGGAGAAATAACCTTCAAACACACTTCCAATTGTGCTTGCCTCCAGCCTCGACATAACAGGCAAAACACTCACCTTCTCTGCATGGACGTGTTGGGTGTCCGTGCAGAAAAGGGGGACAGTGGCACTTTATGCTGTTAATGGATGATGTTGCATGAAAACGCCCTGCATATCCTCGATAAATCAAGCCTCTTGTTTTCACTCCTAAATGCTCTGAGTTGTGGCTTGAGTGCCAGTCAAGTCACAGTACCAGACACACAAAGCAGTGTGTCCGGTACTGTGACATCGTTTTCATCCATGGTGGCTCTGCTGTTCATTCCAAACTATACAAAATCAAAAGCACATCCTTTTTTGATTTTTTCTTAAAAAAAAAAAAGCCATTAATGACATAGGAAATACAATGAAAATAGACTGATCGCTGATGCCATAATTAATATGTATACATAACATTTCAGTGCTGAGATAGCAGAGACTATGCATGTAACCAAAGCGCAGTTACTCCATCTTTTCTCCCTAAAATAGTGCAACATTTCTAAATATCCCATAAATATTAATAGTAAAGCTGAAATAAATTCATTACCCAAAATCCATATACCCATCTCATCTACTCTCAGCTAAGTGTCTCAGCTCATCTAAATAATAATTTCCCTCTTAATAATAATAATAAAAAAAAAAAACTCTTTTATGGAATTTCAGAAACTATTACCCCTAACCCTCTCACCTTTTGTTGGCTTTATTTATTTATGAATTTTAATAATTAAAGGAACTTTTAAATGATATGGTCATTTCATATTCCCCAAGACAACCACCTTCATCTGGAGTGCAAAGGCTTAGATTCATACATCCATAAGATTTCATTTTCTCTACAGCAACATTTCAACCTTCAATTTCTTATTATTTTTTAACCCTTTCATTCTGGCAAGTGACAGTTCTAATGGGATTCAGGAGCCACCGGTTAGTGTGTAGCTTTTGTGGTAGTTTCCACCTTCTAGCCAGGACTTTCTGAGCTGCTGTCATTCCTTCTGAAAATACTCTTTTCTCAAACACGGTTAACTGTAAAAATGAGTCGTCATGTAACAACAGTGTATTTGGACCACATGGTATTTGGGTTCTAATTATTTCTGACAAATACCGTTCAATCTTAAACTTTCAAAATAACTTAACATTTTAACATACCATGTGCATGCATGTGCCAAGGGTCTTTGTGTTGCATAAAGTACAGTTGTTTGATGGGGTCAGCTGCAGCTGGCAGCACTGCCCTCCCTCCCTCCAGGGGTAGCCAAATGTCTTTTTTACAAAAGGGACCCCCAAAGTAAATAAATGGGCCGCATTTCTATAGCACTGTTCTAGTCTACCGACCAGTCAAAGAGCCTCACAATGTCTGCTTCACATTCAGCCATTCACACACACATTCATACCCTGATGGCAGAGGCCGCCATGCAAGGTGCCAAGCTGACCCTCAGCAGCAGTTAAGGGTTCAGCGTCTTGCTCAAGGACACCTCGATACACTCTCTGGGGGAGCTGGGGATCAAACCAGAAACCCTCCGATTACTAGACAGCCACTCAGCCTCCTGAACCACACCGTCTCCAAGGATACAATAGTCAATGGACCCCCATTTAAAGAATCCCTGCTGAGTATTTATTTATTTTTTATTATTATTATTATTTTTTTTTGTTAGATTAGATACAGCCAGGCTATGCTCAAACTACAATGTCTATAAATTTCAAAACAAATCAAAAGGGATGTCATTTTTATACATTTCCTTGTTCTAAATTCCAGAAACTGTCATTACACTTAAATTTAATTAATGTATTCCTCCTTTTCCTCCTAAGGACCCCTGGGGGTCCTCAGACCCCAGTTTGAAAACATCCAAGGTATCCAGCAAAATCTATAGATGAGTTTATAATGGTGGTGATTAAGATTTATGGAAGATCCTATCTATATTTTGCTGATATTCTATCAAATATATATCTCAGGCAGTAACTGAAATGAAACCATTTCTTGAATGCTTTTATATAAATTTGATATCCAAGCAAAGGAAGCCTAATCAAATCTTAACCCCATGGAAAACAAATGTATGCGTAGCTGTTTTCAGTTTCAAGCAAAAGTTAAACCCAGCAATTTATATGAACTCTTTAGGAAATAATTTCTCGTGGACCAGAGGGTTTTTAATAGCAAAGATCTACCAGACACCAGGTGTTTAGAAGAGAAACTCTCAGTTGGATTTAGTTTCAGTCACTACTGCCAGTGACAGAGTAGCAAAACAGAGATACACTGTATTTCTAGGAAAATGTCAAAACTTGAATAGGTGAAGCATTCCCTTCAGCCCATATAATCAGCACTTTGCAAAGACATTAAAGCTGAAAATGGGATTTATTTCTGGATATAAGTCAAGCTGCTAAAAGCTGCTAGAAAGAAAGTGGCACAACTTTTATGCCAATACATGATTATGGTGTCATTTTATATTTTTACGCCTCTCCACAATATATCAGTGCTGTAGATCCAGGGTCTTCAACCTATTCTGATCTGGGGACCAACCAACATCTATAATATATATTTCATCATTTGCATGCTACTCAAGTAGGCCTATCTCTTCAGCAACTACCGTTCAAGAATTGCCTCAATAATGCTGTCTTTATTCTGAATTCTAATGAAGGGGAAATAATTTCTTGCCAAAAACTGTCTGCAAATTTCACAATCACAATCAATCCACTGAACAACTGAACAGGGAGATAATACATAACTTGGAAAATGCTGAATTGCTGTGAAATAAAGTTGAAAAATATGTGCATTCAATCAAGTTTAGAAAAGGCTGTGTATAAAGGAAGCTCAAAAAATGCAAATGGTTTAAAGTTCTAAAAAGTACAACAGCAAATTAGGGCAATTGTAGGGTCAAATGTGTGTGTGTGTGTGTGTGTGTGTGTGTGTGTGTGTATACAATACATACATAATATAAAATATTCAGAAAAAAAAAAAAAACTTTAAAAAGGATTAATTATTTGTAAATTCCCACATAAAAAATGGAATTTTATGAGAAAAAATCTCAAAGAGTAGTGCCTTGTTTTCTTCTGAATCAGCCCAAGTCACAGCAATGTCTCCTCAAAGTCTGGATGCTGAAGATTGTGATTCTTGGCTAAAATCACCAGGATGTCTTACCAAATCCAATCCAAATTTATGAGTTTTTTCTCGTAATTTTTTTTTCTAGAAAAAAACCCTGCCAGCTGCATAATTGTTTTGTTTTTTCCCCCTATAATGGCCCTAATACACCATTGTAAAAATGAGCTAAAATCCTAAAACTCCTGATCAGTGTGTCAGCACCATGGATAGCATCACAGCCCTGAGGAGGAAGAGAGGCACAGGGAAATACTGACCCAATTGGGCTAATATTGCCTCTTATTAAAACTAAATATGACAGAGGCAAAGATAAAGAAAGACTGAGAGAAAATTGGTCCTATTCCTTTGCAACTACTCTGTCACAGTGTGGGATGATGAAAGGTAGGGACAGACGGAGCGTTTCTTATGTCCAATCGACAATGTAATTTTGTTTATTGTGGCTGACATGGCGGAGATCCAGCCTCACAGAGATTCTGGAGGTGGGTGGAAGGGGTAGCAAGGTCTTGGCTTCCAATGTAGAGAGGGTGGGATAATCAGCCAAGCCAAAATGATGTGAGGGAGGTTGCTGCATGGTTACTGTTTGTTTTCCTCGCTTAACATCTTTGCGGCCCGGTAACCAGCGCTGGATGAACCGCTCCTGACAATCACAGCTGTAGACAGTGTGCGCTATGGGGCATTGAGGTTTATTACTGTCTGCAGACCTTGTATACTCCAGTTTCTTGGCCTTCCCTGCCCACTTGTTGACTTACAGCTCTGCTACAGTGCACTAGACACACTGGAGATACGACACGTCTGCTCGCGGAGCACCTTGACTAAGCTCTTCCATTGTAATCAATGAAAGCTGCTCTACCAGATATGAAAGCCGTGCACTGGAAGTCAATTTAAGCGTGAGTGGTCCATTTATTTTTACTCTGCGTGGGTATGCACAGCTCATTTACACAGAAAAGGTCTATAAAAACATATAGAAAATAAGACTAGGTGTCCCTGGTGATAGCTGTGCCATTCTGGTCTTTGCGTTGCCTCCAGGCATGCACGCTTCACAATGCTCAACACCAGGGCAATGGTAATATGTCAGAAAGCTGTCTTTTATGCAGGAATGGGACAGCACATATGCTCCCTTATCCTCAGCTCTGACAAAACAGCAGCTATACAAATAAATCAAAGCTGTATGATAAAAGCAACAATATGCAACTTTTCTCTGTGTGACAGAAAATGTGTCGCTAGTCCCGCCCTCCTCCCTCTTAGTTGATCAATTTCTCACCCTTATACTTGTCACTTATCTCACCCAGCACTTTTAATTTATCTTAATGAGCTGTCAGTTATCATCCGTAAAGTCTCCACAGCTGTTGGAGAAGCAGATGGAAGACAAAGCATTAGCAAGAAAAGTGCTGCTGATGATCACCGTGTTCTTGAGCATTCAGCTTTGCTGTTCTTTTTCTACTGCTTTCTTCCACCCTGCTGTGTGGCTGCTAGCTGCACCTCGTTAGCCACCACCCAGCAAGGCAGCAACCACCACAGCATAGTGCTGAAGCCAGTGTGGAGGTGCCTCAAAGCACATTTCTTCCTAATGGCTACCAGATGGCCACTAGGCTGGCGGTAGAAAGAGTCTCAAAATATGGAAGTCAGTGAGAAAATAGCAAGTGCATTATTTCTAATGCAGCTGCCTTGCTGGGCCTGCTGGTGGTGCTAGAGGAAAGGTCGTGTGGTCACCTAAACTGCCAGGTTTCATCTCCTCGCCAACAGAAATGGTGTCCCAAAATTTCAGCTGTTACATCACCAGTACCACCTCTACCACTGATACAACATTTTGGTCTCCTGGTGGTGCTACAGAGCAACTCATGGGGTCACCAATGTTGGCGTCACTACTTACACAAGTATATACAGTAACCAAATGGAAATTAAAATAGTTTTGCGATATTAGTGTGCAGTATTAAAAAAGTCACCTGCTAGTTGCACTAGAGGAAAGGTGATGGGGTCACAAAAACTGACAAATTTCATGCTCAGGGCAATGTCACTATAGGCACAAAATTTTATGCTGATCCATTTTGAGAGTTTCTGCTCCAATAATGATATTATGGCTTGCTGGTCGTGGTACAGGGAAGGTTATGGAGTCACCAAAATTGGCAGGTTTCAGCCTCAAGCCAACATGACTGCATTAAGGCTGATTTATGGTTCTGCGGACACTGGACGCTGCATGCACACAGTTGCTTCGCAGATGGTGTGTGCCTCTCATGCTTCTGCGTCCTGTCGGTCTAGTACGCTAAGCAATTCCCCTCCGATATACTACTATCATATTGTTACCTACACTGACAAGCCTTTTCAAAAACCTTATTTGGGGTATTGTAAATAAACAGTCATGTTTTTACAAAACTTACTTGTTTTATTTTCGCAAAACAAGGTGCAAAATAATTGAAATGCGCATGTTAAGTACAAATGGTGCAAAAGAATTGAAATGCGCAAATCAATACAAACAAAAGGTGCAAAGTAGTGAGGTGAAAACTATGGGAATGTGCAAGTAAATACAAACAAATGGTGCAAAGTAGTGAGGTGAAAACTATTGGAATGTGTACTACAGCAGGCAGTCAAGGGCGAAATGCAGGAAATGATGTAGTTCGGTGGACCAGTCATAGCTCTTGTGGTCTGTGTAGGGTCTGCGTAGTTCCAACGCGTAGTAACAATTTTTAGGAGGTGCGCGGCAAGTCTCTGCAGTGGTCGCAGAGGGCCCGCAAGGGACGCAGTTGCTATGCAAACCCTCCATAAGCTACGCGTACACAGAACCATAAATCAGCCTCAAGATTCCACAGCAATCTACTGTATAGGTTTGGAGATATGCAGCTTAGAACATAGGACCCTGAGAACACTGGATCCTGGGAACTTAGAACCCTGAGAACACTGGATCCTGGGAACTTAGGACCCTGAGAACACTGGATCCTGGGGACACAGGACCCTGGGAACATAGGACCCTGACAACAAAGGACTCTGGGAACCTAGGACCCTGAAAACATAGGACCCTGACAACAAAGGACTTTAGGAACTTAGGACCCTGAGAACATAGGACCCTGGGAACAGAGGACCCTGAGAACATAGGACCCCGGGAACATAGGAAGCCAGGAACATAGGATCCTGGGAACTTAGGACCCTTCGAACATAGGACCCTGGGAACAGAGGACCCTGAGAACATAGGACCCTGGGAACATAGGAAGCCGGGAACATAGGATTCTGGGAACTCAGGACCCTGAGAACATTACGACGTAGGACATAGGGACGCAGGATGATGTTTGATAGTATATACAGTACAGGCCAAAAGTTTGGACACACCTTCTCATTCAATGCGTTTTCTTTATTTTCATGACTATTTACATTGTAGATTCTCACTAAAGGAATCAAAACTATGAATGAACACATGTGGAGTTATGTACTTAACAAAAAAAAGGTGAAATAACTGAAAACATGTTTTATATTCTAGTTTCTTCAAAATAGCCACCCTTTGCTCTGATTACTGCTTTGCACACTCTTGGCATTCTCTCGATGAGCTTCAAGAGGTAGTCACCTGAAATGGTTTTCACTTCACAGGTGTGCCTTATCAGGGTTAATTAGTGGAATTTCTTGCTTTATCAATGGGGTTGGGACCATCAGTTGTGTTGTGCAGAAGTCAGGTTACTACACAGCCGACAGCCCTATTGAACAACTGTTAAAATTCATATTATGGCAAGAACCAATCAGCTAACTAAAGAAAAACAAGTGGCCATCATTACTTTAAGAAATGAAGGTCAGTCAGTCCGGAAAATTGCAAAAACTTTAAATGTGTCCCCAAGTGGAGTCGCAAAAACCATCAAGCGCTACAACGAAACTGGCACACATGAGGACCGACCCAGGAAAGGAAGACCAAGAGTCACCTCTGCTTCTGAGGACAAGTTCATCCGAGTCACCGGCCTCAGAAATCGCAAGTTAACAGCAGCTCAGATCAGAGACCAGATAAATGCCACACAGAGTTCTAGCAGCAGATCCATCTCTAGAACAACTGTTAAGAGGAGACTGCACCAATCAGGCCTTCATGGTCAAACAGCTGCTAGGAAACCACTGCTAAGGAGAGGCAACAAGCAGAAGAGATTTGTTTGGGCCAAGAAACACAAGGAATGGACATTAGACCAGTGGAAATCTGTGCTTTGGTCTGATGAGTCCAAATTTGTGATCTTTGGTTCCAACCGCTGTGTCTTTGTGAGACGCAGAAAAGGTGAACGGATGGATTCCACATGCCTGTTTCCCACTGTGAAGCATGGAGGAGGAGGTGTGATGGTGTGGGGGTGTTTTGCTGGTGACACTGTTGGGGATTTATTCAAAATTGAAGGCACACTGAACCAGCATGGCTACCACAGCATCCTGCAGCGACATGCCGTCCCATCCGGTTTGCGTTTAGTTGGACGATCATTTATTTTTCAACAGGACAATGACCCCAAACACACCTCCAGGCTGTGTAAGGGCTATTTGACCAAGAAGGAGAGTGATGGAGTGCTGCAGCAGATGACCTGGCCTCCACAGTCACCGGACCTGAACCCAATTGAGAGGGTTTGGGGTGAGCTGGACCGCAGAGTGAAGGCAAAGGGGCCAACAAGTGCTAAACACCTCTGGGAACTCCTTCAAGATTGTTGGAAAACCATTTCAGGTGACTACCTCTTGAAGCTCATTGAGAGAATGCCAAGAGTGTGCAAAGCAGTAATCAGAGCAAAGGGTGGCTATTTTGAAGAAACAAGAATATAAAACATGTTTTCAGTTATTTCACCTTTTGTTGTTAAGTACATAACTCCACATATGTTCATTCATAGTTTTGATTCCTTCAGTTAGAATCTACAATGTAAATAGTCATGAAAATAAAGAAAACGCATTTAATGAGAAGGTGTGTCCAAACTTTTGGCCTGTACTGTATGTTTGTCGTGTATTTTTTTTATGTTTTATATGTGGACACCAGGGAAAATAGTTGCTACCCTGGCAGCAACTGGTGTAGCAGGTAAAGTGCTGTGCATTGCTACATGCTGATTTACAAACGTAAATGCAGCTGTGCTATGCACAGGCATTTTTAAGGCCATTAAGGCTCTGCTTCCTAATTGTTTGTGCTGTTCTATCTTTAAAACCTGGTGCAAATAACTCACAGGAATTGTTCTTGTCCTTGTGGTCAAAACTGAATTAGGCAAAGTTTTTTCCATGTGGCTGCACCTTCCTCATTAAACTCAAAGCAAAATTAATTAAGGTTGAGAGAGCTGGTCTGTCGAGGTGAGTTTAAACCACAGAGCATGAATGGAATTGAATGGTCATTGCATTGTTTGGCTGGTGCTATTAAGCCTATAGGTCTTTGCTATGGCGATGAGGTAGTGGGGCTGTAAAATAGGCTATGTCACACCGTCTTGAGAAGTGGACACGTGTGTTGTGCTTTGGCTGTAGCCTGAAAGCAGAGATTAATGAAAGAATTTTTAACTTTCAATTCCATTACATTTAGTCTCATTCATTTGATCTGTTGCTGTTTTTATTCAACGTCATAGTTTTGCCTGTGCTATATCTGTGTGTCTTTAAAGGCGACCTAGCTTTTACTTCAACTTGGTTCTGTTTTTCCTCCCAGTTCCCTCAAACTGACGACTGTGCATGTCATTTCTACATCCAAACGCTGGATACAATTGTGGATGTTTTGATTGGGTTTAGGCTTGCATCGTGTTGGCGCTGTGATTAAACCTCTCTGTAACTTCAGTGGTTAGCTCCAGCTTTTCTCTGGGCTGTGTAAGCTAGCAATGTTATAGACTTACCAGAGCTCAGGCAACAAACAAAGAACCAAAATTCAGAATAAAATAACTGTCACCCAAAATGGAATCTTTGGAGTCGGCTTTTTTGCCACCTGAGGTAATACATTAACAATTTATATGCCCAAATATCAATATTTCTCAATGAAACTTTGTATTTAGCTCCTCAAACAGGTGTATTTCAACATTCCTAAACTTGTAATCCTTGAAAATTAAATTTAAAAAACGACCGGAAGTTGTGTGAGTGACTGTTTGGCTGGTATTGTATACAGTGTCTATTGGCCACTGTTCCACTGCCTGAAATCTGCCATTAGAGACAAGGTTAGCATAAGGTCAGCACAGACTGTTCGTCTTCTATTAACATCTGCAAACCCAGCTGGTCAGCTCATAAACCACAGCCCACCTTTTACTTAATATTAAACTTTAAATGGTACAACCTGCCTTAGTTTAGCCAAACTACAGTGGGGAAGAAAAACTTAAATGGCTAAAAATGCAAGATGCCTTTCCACTGCTGAGGCACTCCTTACAAAACCTTTCACATGACGTTCAAAAATCAGTTACACAGAAGCTGGCCTGGTACCGTGGCAACAATACACATCCAGTTCTGTGGTTTAATCTGAGAATACAGGACCTTGGGGCAGAAAAAATGTGTTTAATTTGATGTTACTGAAATATATGTTGTCCTGTTGGACTGTCCTTGTTAAATATCTAAATGAGATAAACTAAAGCAGGAAGCTAGTTAGATAAATGAGTGCACCTGTGTGTGTGTGTGTGTGTGTGTGTGTGTGTGTGTGTGTGTGTGTGTGTGTCCATGCATGCCCATGTGTTTGTTTACCATCACATGCTCAGTGTCCCATGCTTACACTACACTGAAGATGCTGCGGCCCCCTCCCACCCCAAGGCCAAATACAATCAAGCATCTTCCAGGAGAGCTGTCCTGTGCTTTCATGTGTGTGTGTGTGTGTGTGTGTGTGTGTGTGTGTGTGTTTATTGCACACCCATGTGTGCTCTGTGTGTATTGTGCATGTCCATGTAGCCCTAGTGTGCTTTAATTAAAATAGCTGCCACAACACACTTGCACACACTTTCATAATAAAACAGTGAATTTGTGTGTTTGTTTTGCTGCTCTATAGGCCTTGTTGCTGTCACAGAGGTGATTCAACTTACATCCAGAATCACAATCCTGGGTTTGCTTGTGCTTTGTTCTCTGTGCTGTGGTGAAT